>NC_063046.1:22564643-22701322 GCF_018812025.1 Megalobrama amblycephala
GTAGTGTCAGCCCTGGGGACTCATTTCATGAAATGAACGGCCATTGACAGACATACTGCTGATTACATCAGGGACTCTTTGGATCCCTGCGCCACGAATAAAAATAAATGACATTTTAAATTCAGAGGACATCTTGTGAGAGGAACAAGAGTAATAATAACAAATAAAAGATGAAGGTATTGCCAAGATACTTCACATTCACACTCAAACTAGCTTCAATAAAAATGTACATTTATTCATTTAGCAGATGGTTTTATCCAAAGTAACTTGGAAATGAGGAGCATCACAAACAATGTGTCTTATAATATTGCATACATACAATATTTGCATTACACAGTGCCAAGTTTAGAGTGTGAGAATGATTATCATGGAAGCTTGGAGTAGAAAGTGAAATGCAGAAAAGAGAAGAAAGAGAGCAATTTTAAGATTAACTATATTTAATTTTAACTATATTTGAGTATATTTTACAAATATAAAAATGATTTGAATCTGGAGGGTTAGCTGCATGGGACAGGATGACATTTGTAGTACGAGTGACCACGTTATTGGCCTCATTACAGAGGTTATGGGACTGCAACTGTTCGCCCAATGTAGAGAGCTATAAACACTCTCACACATGACTAATTGACCTGCCAACTAGTGTCTCATGGTCTAGATGACCAAAACAGAGCATATGCACAGCATTAAAATAATCTCTGTCCTGGAAAGGAGATGGGAAGTCTAGAATTAAACTTGATACATATGCAGCCTACATTTTATAACCTATGAGCCCAACAGACTAGAATCTTATTATTTCTTATTTATCCCCACACAAGTAGGGCCAGAGGAACTTTTGTTTTTATGTCTGTGACTTTTTTGTCCATTTCTAAGCCAATTACCTAAGACCCAAATACCTGAAAAGGCAGATTGGACTAAATCACATTTGTTCTTTATGTATATATTATCTAAAGGCAATTCCGTTTTTTTGATTGAAACAACGCAGAAACGCTGCTGTTTGGCAGGAACTAGAGATCGACGGGCTCTCTATTAAGAGATGCTCAGTGGTGCTGTATAGAGGGCACCGCATTTTATGAACCCCATCCAAAACTTCACACCGTAACCATGGCAACAACAAGAAATCTGGCCCCTGAGGAAAGGGACATTACCAAAAAGCTGTTCTGAAGTCAGTTTTGTGCTTTAATACAAAAGCCTCATGCATGCTGGGATTGGAAGATGCTTTGTGAATGTCGCATAGCTGCCTGACCTGATGAAACAGTAGATGTTCTGGAGCTGGGGCAACAATACACAGCATGACAACAGACCCTGTGCCTTCATCCAAAATGAAACTTTATCGCATTCGTAAACAAAAACAAAATGGAGGCCATATTTGTGCCTCCAGACGGATTGATTACCACAATAAATGGTGGAAAGACAGCAGACAGACAGTGTCTTTTGGGAGCTCTTCCGACAACTCTGAAAAGGCTTCTCAGACAGACGTGAAAACAGATGCGAGCTCTTGCACATTTCCTGATAATAAAAAACAGCCCACATGTTTTGCAACTGCTGAGTCACCACCAAGTGAGCAAAAATTCATTATTGTTTTTGCTTTAATAAAATCACTCGAAGCCCCATTCCCTGAGAATGGAAACCAGCAGGTTGTCAAAACTCATGATAAGCAGATTGACATTTTTGAAAAGCAGTTTAAAATCAGTGTGGTGGGATTATTATTTAAAAAAAAAAAAAAAAAAAAAAAAAAAAAAACAACATCCAAATTTCTAAATTTCCTTCCAAAAAGCAGTTTTTAAAGTTGTTATATACTACCATTCAAAAGTTTGAGGTCTGTGAGATTTTATGTTTTGCTTTTGAAGTAGTCTCTTTTGCTCAACAAGGCTGCATTATTTGATCAAAAATACATAATAAACTGTAATAATGTGAAATATTATTACAATTTAAAATAACAATTTTTTATTTAAATATATTTTAAAATGTAATTTATTCCTGTGATGCAAGGCTGAATTATTAGCCGCATAATTTGCTGATTTGGTGATCAAGGAACTGCAATACATTATTTTAAGATTCTTTGATAGTTAATATGATGAAGTTAAAAAGAACAGCATTTATTTGACATAGAAATCTTTTGAAACATAAATGTTTTTACTGTCACTTTTGATCAATTTAATGCATCCTTTCTGAATAAAAGTATTTTTTTTAAAAAACTCTTACTGATCCCAAACTTTTGAATGGTAGTGTAAAGTGACAAACAACAAAACAGAAAATGCATATAATTGAAAGTGATACGCGCTATACAAGCACCACTAATAATTAATGATAACATTCATTTATGTATTTAGCAGTAGTACGGTATATATAGCATGAGACAAATGACAGAGGAAGCAAGTTTCTTTACCCCCCCCCCCCCCCAAAAAAAGTGATTCCTGGCCAGTTTCGACAATTTAAAGTGTTAGTTCACCCAAAAATGAAAATTATGTCATTAATTATCTGTCATTCAGTGGTTCGGAGCATGTATCAAACTGCCAAAGTCACGTGATTTCAGTAAAGCTTCGTTACATTTCAATGGTTCACCACTGGTGGGCATGACTTTGGCAGTTTGATAAATGCTCCGAAACACTGATTCGAAACAAAAGATTCATAAAGCTTTGAAGCTTCATGAAGCAGTGTTTTGAAATCGCCCATCATTAGATATTGTTGAATAAAGTCCTTATTTTGGTGCAAAAAAGTATTCTAGTCGCTTCATAACATTAAAGGTGCCATCAAATTGAAAATTGAATTTACCTCGGCATAGTTGAATAACAAGAGTTCAGTACATGGAAATGACATACAGTGAGTCTCAAACTCCATTGTTTCCTCCTTCTTATATAAATCTCATTTGTTTAAAAGACCTCCGAAGAACAGGCGAATCTCAACATAACACCGACTGTTACGTAACAATATTTGCATACGCCAGCCCATGATCGAGGCATTACACAACGGCAGCCAGTATTAACGTCTGGATCTGTGCACAGCTGAATTATCAGACTAGGTAAGCAAGCAAGAACAACAGCGAAAAATGGCAGATGGAGTCATAATAACTGACATGATCCATGATAACATGATATTTTTAGTGATATTTGTAAATTGTCTTTCTAAATGTTTCGTTAGCATGTTGCTAATGTACTGTTAAATGTGGTTAAAGTTACCATCGTTTCTTACTGTATTCACGGAGACAAGAGCCGTCGCTATTTTCATTATTAAACACTTGCAGACTGTATAATGCATAAACACAACTTCATTCTTTATAAATCTCTCCAAAAGTGTAGCTTTAGCCTGTTAGCCACGGAGCACCATCAAACTCATTCAGAATCAAATGTAAACATCCAAATAAATACCATACTTACACGATTAGACATGCTGCATGACGAACACTTTGTAAAGATCCATTTTGAGGGTTATATTAGCTGTGTGAACTTTGTTTATGCAATGATAGAGTCGAGAGCTCGGGAGGGGGCAGAGAGCGTGAGCAATTAAAGGGGCCGCAGCCTGAATCAGCGCATTTCTAATTATGCCCCAAAATAGGCAGTTAAAAAAAAATAATTAAAAATATAGAGTATTTTGAGCTGCAACTTCACAGACACATTCAGGGGACACCTTAGACTTATATTACATCTTGTAAAAAACATTTGATGGCACCTTTAAGGTTGAACCACTGTAGTCACATGAACTGATAATGAAATATGTCTTTAGTATCTTTCTGGGCATCTGAAAGTGTTAATAATCTTGCTGGCAATGGAGGCCTCACTGAACCATCGGATTTTATCAAAACTATCTTATTTTGTGTTTCAAAGATGAACGAAAGTCTTACAGGTGTGGAATGACATGAGGGTGAGTAATTAATAACAGAATTTTCACTTTTGGGTGAACTAAACCTTTAATGATTACATTAATTTATGTATTCAGCAGTAGTACTGTATATTTAGCAAGACCAATAAAAGAGGAAGCGAGTTTCTTCACCCCCAAAAAGAAAAAGTGATTCCTGGCCATTTTGACAATGTAAATTCAAAGCTGTTGCAAAAATTAAAAACTTGAGTTTTGAGGGTAGAAAAGAGAGACGTACCTTTCTTAGCAGTGGCCATCACGGCATCAATCTAACCCAAACTCAGGATTAGCTTCTGTTACAGCCTCATGGTAGATATCATCTGACCTCAAAACAACCCTGAGAGACAGAATGAGAATGATAAAAAAAAGGAATCAATAAACAGAAGTTGATGGCGTAAGAAACAGAGAGAGATGAAATAGAAAAAAAAAAAACAACAACAATTATCTAGATAGATTTTTTAAACCAAGACAGAGGGAATATCATACTCTTTTAATGCAGTTAAGAGGCTTGCATTGTTTGTTAAATCTGTTGAATGTTGCTATGACACGCAGTAAACGTATTTGGCTGAGAGCCCGAGACACAACTAAAATATGGAATCTGAGGGTGCAAAAAATGAAAATATTGAGAAAATTGTCTTTAAAGTTGTCCAAATTAAGTCCTTAGCTATGCATATCCACTCACAAAAATATTTTTTTTTTGATATTTACAGTAGGAAATTTACAAAATATCTTAATGGAACATGATCTTTACTTAATAACCTAATGATTTTTGGCATAAAAGAAAAATCGATAATTTTGACCCATACAATGTATTGTTGGCTATTGCTACAAATATACCAGTGCGACTTGTGACTGGTTTTGTGGTCCAGGGTCACATATTTTAAAGGTGCCCTCGAATGAAAAATTGAATTTATCTTGGCATAGTTGAATAACAAGAGTTCAGTACATGGAAAAGACATACATTAAGTTTCAAACCCCATTGCTTCCTCTTTCTTATGTAAATCTCATTTGTTTAAAAGACTTCCAGAAAACATGCGGACCTCAACATAACACCGACTGTTACGTAACAGTCGGGATCATTAATATGTACGCCCCCAATATTTGCATATATGCCAGCCCATGTTCGAGCATTAGACAAGGAAAGACTGTATTAATGTCTGGATCTGTGCACAGACAAGGTAAGCAAGCAAGAACAACAGCAAAAAATGGCAGATGGAGCAATAATAACTGACATGATCCATGATAGCATGATATTTTTAGTGATATTTGTAAATTGTCTATCTAAATGTTTTGTTAGCATGTTGCTAATGTACTGTTAAATGAGGTTAAAGTTACCATCGTTTCTTACTGTATTCACGGAGAAAAGAGCCGTCACTATTTTCATTTTTAAACACTTGCAGTCTGTATAATTCATAAACACAACTTCATTCTTTATAAATCTCTCCAACAGTGTAGCATTAGCCGTTAGCCACAGAGCATAGCCTCAAACTCATAGAGAATCAAATGTAAACATCAAAATAAATACTTTACTCACATGATTCAATGTAGGCACACAGCATGCATGACGAACATCTTGTAAAGATCCATTTGAGGGTTATATTAGCTGTGTGAACTTTGTAAATGCGCTGTAATATAGTCGAGAGCTCGTGTGGCAGGGAGCACGCGATTTAAAGGGGCGGCGCGCTGAAAAAAATCAGTGTATAGTTAATGATGCCCCAAAATAGGCAGTTAAAAAAATTAATTTAAATAAATCTATGGGGTATTTTGAGCAGAAACTTCACAGACACATTCAGGAGACACCTTAGACTTATATTACATCTTGTGAAAAAGCATTCTTGGGCACCTTTAAGATATGTCAGTACAAAGTAAATAAAACAGCTCAAACATGCATTTTAGTCTCAGGCTAGCTTAAGCCTTGTCTGTGAAACCGGGGGTACACGTTTTCCAAGGGGACATTAAAAAAAAATTGTGTTTCAGAGACGCACTTTGCATTTTTAATCCTGTCAGAATCTGCCAAGTCTGTGTTTTTCCTCACACAACCTCTGTAAAAATTGTTATGCTTGATGCCTTCCAAACTCCAGATGCTGTTTAAACAGTCATCATTTTATAAGCTTCAGTCTTTGTCTTTCTATTACTCCACCCTTATTCCTCTTGGTGATGATAAATGTGCCTAATCTGATCTCATATTTTTGCGACTCATTAGAAAAGCGCTGCGACTAGGATGAGCGAATACAGAGGGACTTTCTAATTCACCTGGGAGCTGAAAAACTCACCACCACCTACTGCAAGAGAGAGAGAGAGAGAGAGAGAGAGAGAGAGAGAGAGAGAGAGAGAGAGAGAGCGAGAGCGAGAGAGAGCAAAACCTGTCTACACTACATCCACTCTGTCAAATCGAAGACATACTGCAAGAACCGGGGCATCAAGATGTTAAATGCACATTGGAGAGAAGGAAGTTTGATGACGTAATTAAGTGGCAGAGAGCTCAGATCATCATAACCACAGCAGTTTATGATTACAATTTTGGCCAGCAAATAACCACCTAGCAACCGCATAGCAACACCACGGCACCGTATCAGTGAGTTTTGCATGGATCAAACACCATCAAATTCACTTATGAAAAATTTAGTTACTGTATTTGGTGCACACCCTTAGATGAAACGTGTGCACAAAATGCAATAACTTATTTTTTGTACTGCAAATGCAATAACTAATTCTTTTGTGCATCTATGCAATAACCATTTATGCACCAAATACTAATTATTTTTTGTGCACTAAATGTTATAAATATGTTTGTTCACCAAATGTAATAACCATTTTTTTTTTTATTTCATTATTGCATTTGGTGCACAAAAAAAAAATGTGTTACTAAATAACAAATATTTTTGTGCTCCGGATGCAATAAATAATGTTTGTGCACCACATGCAATAATTAAATGATACTTTTCAAAGGGTGTGGTTGCTAATTCCAAACTCCACAAATACACCTGGGGCACATTCAAGCGCAACGTTTTGCTACGTTTTCCGGGTTGAACGACATGTTTCCTGGAAAAGGTGTGCAACGGGTTTGAGATACGTTTTCTCTTGTTTGGTGGGTGTCAGATATGTCAGCCCAATCAGCGGCATTATATATACACCACGCGGTATTAAAGAGACAGCTTGAACAATGAGTATTAATGTAATATAAAAATACTATACTTATATATTTTACTGTTGTATTGAGAAGTGACACTTTAATAAACTTTTCTATACTCCTCTGATTATATAATGGTAAATGTTACAATAGCAAAGCACAACAACAGTGATCAGCAATAATGATAAGCCTAATTAATACAAACAATAAAAATAATATAGATCATAACACAGTCTTAAAGGTAAGAAGTGGATTATCCTTCACCTGAAATGTTTGTCTTTTCATCCTGAAATGCAAGGCAAGTGTTGCATCACAATAATTAGAAGTTTCCACAAATCCTTTCACTGGATTGGGATGTTCTGTTCTGTTTTATTCTGGACGGCAAGGGCAGTGACTGTAACATCGAGCGTATGTTGCAGTATTAAACACCTATTTATACCAACTTCATCAGGCTCCGAAAATTCTTCAAAAAGAACACAAAGAATGTCCTTCTCAGCTGCCATAGTTGCACCACCGTTTCCGTTTAAAAAACGTTTTGCAACGTTTTGTCGGGGCTGAACGCAGCCCTGATATCCTTTTAATCACTCAGACTGTTTAGTTTAATATTATATATTAAACAGACACAGATAAAGTTTAAGATGTGAGAACTCGAGTGTGTGGGACAGTTGAGAAAAATATCCTGTTAAAACTAGTGTTAAAAAAAAAGAAGCACGGCAGCTGTGGTTGGGTGTGTCCCTTAATAAATTATTCTTTCTTTCTTTTCCTCTGTCCTATATTTCTCAATGCTTACTTTCACAAATGACTAAATGAATTTAGAATGTAGTGCATAAATAATACACAATTGCACACGTACTCTAATATCAAACCACATCGATTTCCCTCCATCTCTACATCACACTTAGGCTGAAGTGTCAATACAAGCGCTGCAACAGATATTAACCAGTTACAGTCTGTACTAACATGGCACAGAGGGAAAACTGGGTCAATGTCTCATATGGATTGATCTAACAAGGACATTTAAATGCCCATGTCATAACCCTTTAGAACCAAAACATATTCAGCATGCATCTTAATTCTGAAAGCCATGCCATCTGGAAAAAAACAACACCACCAAAATCCCAGGAGATCTGCTGTGGCTTGTTATCGTGCATTCTTTGATAATTGTAGAGTGTGATTTTCTTAAGGCAAAAGACTTTGAGAAGTATAAGCCCTAACCTGAATTTACAGACATAGCCTACAGGCTATGTCCCATGCATATATATTATAATATATATTATAATTACAAATGCATCCAATAATTTATGAAAACTTATGAAAAAAGACCGAAGGAATGACACAATGAGACACAAATGATCTTCTCGAGTCCTCTTCTAGTAACGTTAGTCGTATACAAACTTATATAACATCGATCATTTTTTAAAGCAAATGACTTGAAATACTCACAAATTCTCACTGATAACAGACGTCTTCTGTGGAAGGTTTCAGTATAGAACCTCCAAAGAAGCTACAGAAATGAAACAGAAACCTGAACCTGCAAAATCCAGCCTATTGTCAGAACCAACCAAATGCTGGGTCTGCGAGCGACTGCTCGACTTCACACACACTTAAGAGGCACAACTTCCGCATTAATCACGTGGTTTTTGTTGCTAGTGCACTACATCTGCGTGTTTACTATGGTGTTTACAGCGCCTGAGTAGTGACTTTAGTGGTGGGGATTTTGATTCATCAAGTCGTTTTAGTCAGTTCACCAAAATAAATCTTTCACAGATTCTCGGGCTGTGTTCGAAATCGCCCCACGTGCCCTTAAATAGGGCACTATTTGAGGGGAAAGCCAGTGGTGTCCGAAACCATAGTGGACGTTATCGAGTGTACTCATTCAATCCCATAATGTACTGCTCAACGGCTAGAGAATACATACAATGCACTGTGAGGGTCGTGCCAAATGAATTTCCGCGTCTGACCAAAAGATGGCGCTGCAGCTGAATCATCCATCCATCCATCCATCCATCCATTTTCCAAACTGCTGGTCCAATGTGGCTACAGCATAATATCATGAAGGTATAAATTGCATTTTGATTGATTATTTAATAAGATTGATTATTTAATAATTTAATTTAATAAGGTTTATACATGCTAGTTTCCATGACAGAGTTCAAGATAAATCTTTTCATTTCTAATGGAGCTGCCAGTTTTGCCAATTTTAAAATGATTATGAGTAGCAAGTACAAACTATGCAAAACTGGCAGCCCTCCTTCAAGTGGACTATATTGTGGACTAATGTAGGAAAAAGTGAATAAGGGTATAGGGGGCGATTTTGAACACAGCCTTGGTTTCCTTCATTCAGAGGTCGTTTGGCTTTAACTAACCAAGGCTTTAACTATTTTGCGAATTTATATTTCGCAATTCTAACTTTTTTTTTCAGAATCGCGAGATATAAAAAAAAGTCAGAATTGTGAAATAAAAAGTCACAATTACCTTTTTTTTATTTTTTATTCTGTGACGGAAATAAGCTTCCTATGGCAATATTGAGAAGTGAATCATTATTTCGTCCTATATTAATTATGCGTGAATTTAAAACTAATATTGTTTAAGCATCACATTTATAAGTAGATTTTTACACATCTGTCATTATTCTATCCTTGTATTTACATGACAACCTGAAACTAACAACAGCTTGCACTTGAATGCTACTGGTAGGGCTGCACGATTAATCGCATGCTATTCTCACGCGCATTTCGTCAGTAAAGCCGGTTCCCTGATTACCGCTAAATCACCATCACCTGCTTTCAAATGAAGCGGCATTTAATAGACGGAGCCGTAGGTCACTGAAAAGCCACGCAATATCGCGTTCATATCGCAGATGAATCGCCTGCGATAATGAACGCGATATTGCGTGGCTTGTCCGTGAACTACGGCTCCGTCTATTAAAAGGCGCTCCGTTTAAAAACAGGTGATGGCGATTTAGCGGTAATCAGGGAACCGGCTTTACTGACGAAATGCGCGTGAGAATAGCATGCGATTAATCGTGCAGCCCTAGCTACTGGTGTACACTTGTCTGTCCTTGCTAGATCCCAGCAAACAAGGGACGTCCCCCGGACGTTGTGAACGTCCGTTAAGGTCCGCGTTTGGTCCGCTTTGTAACGTTCGCTGACGGACGTTCGGAGGACGTCCGCGTTTGGTCCGCTTTGTAACGTTCGCTGACGGACGTTCGGGGGACGTCCGCGTTTGGTCCTCTTTTTAACGTCCGCTGGCGGACGTTCGGGGACGTCCGCGTTTGGTCCGCTTTTTAACGTTCGCTGGCAGACGTTCGCCGGACGTTCGGGGGACGTCCGCGTTTGGTCCGCTTTGTAACGTTCGCTGACGGACGTTCGGAGGACATTCAAGTCCTTGCCAGTTTGCGAAAGTCCTACTGACGTCCCTCATCTGGTATTTCCATAACAACACTTGTAAAAAAAAAACAGCGTTGCCTTTTATCAACAGACCTTACACCTTGAAACTCAGACAAAGGGCAAATGAAACTAAACCTACTGGATTTAAAGGAGGTTGTGTTCCTTAAAAATCCCTTTAAACATGATAATGGATTTACAGAAACCATGATTGTTTTGTTGTGCAGGTTGATATTATGGTTTTACTTCAAGTAAAAATAGTAGTCGAATTCGGGTCATTCTACAGAAAAGTCCACTTTTGACAAAATGTCTTAAAATGTATTTCTTTTGCTAAGTTTTAAACTTAGACCACATTATTATATTACACATTGACTTTATGAATACAAATGACAGCTTTATGATTTATTATTATTATTATTATTTTGTGCATTTAAAGACAGCATGTAGGCCTACCATTTTTTTGTCACTGGTGTTACCATACTTCTCTGGCATTTTAAACATTTTTATAAAATGATATTTCTCTTTTTTTTCAGCACATGCAGTCAGAGTTACAGAAAAAAAGATAATGAAAAAAATAAGGAGATTATGTGTGTTTTTTTTTTTTTTTTTCAATCAGGTTAGTTAAAAGTGATTGAATTATGCTAATTTAATTATGCATGTATTTGCTATAACAATGGAAATATTTGAAAAACAGTTATAAACAAGTAATGCAATCCTTTACATCTTAATTCTTGAGTTTAGCAGAATTCAATGAATGTAAAAGTATTATCATGTCACATATGACACATTTTATTTAATGAGACAGACAAAAAACAGTAACAACAGTGACACAATGAATCACCAGTGACAGATACGACCAAAGATAGCCTACTTATTCTTCAACTATAATCAAGGAGAGGAGACTAAATTTTTTACATTTTTTATACAATCAAAGACTTTTCATTGACACTTAGTGAAAGCAGTCAGTAAAAGATCATAAACAACATTTTAAAAATGTCTGTAAAATACGCTGTCTGTAAAATCGCTGCTTCTCAGCTTCTCAGTTTAGCCAAATACCCTCAATTTAGCCATATCTGACCAAAGGAGGATTAACAATAAGAAAAAAAGTTAGAATCACATTATTTAGTGCTATTTTATGCAAAATAACTAAATAAATAGCTTTGAATAAAGTTTTTTTTTTCTATAAACAACACCAGTGACAGTAACACCAGTGACATTTTTCATGAAAAATGCATTTTATGGCTGCTGCAAGGTATCAATCCACATGTTGTCAATCATGGTATATTCACTAAATTAAGTAGTTTAATCCATTTGTATTCTAGTTTTTTAAAATTCCCTAATAATAAAGTAGGTCACACCAGTGACTTCAACTAAGCTTCATATGAAATTATGATTTTCTAATTAAAATTTCTGATAACTGAAAAGAGATAGTGGACTTTCCATGTGTCTTTCTTCATGGATCTTCAGGAAATAGGAAGAAGGTAGTCAATTGATGTCAACAGTGTGATTTTTATTTCAAAATAAGAGATTTTTGTTAAAGGTAACACCGGTGACACAACACCAGGGTTTTTTTATATATATATATTTTATAATATTTATTCAGCATTTGTTTTTGTTTTTTTATGTAATTTACATAATATATTTGACAGTTATGCATACATTATTGTATTTAAACCCTGTTTCTGAGCTCAAAATAAAGCACTTTCCCACATGACTGTGGGGACGAGCACTTCTGTGCTGTTTGGAATTTTTATAATTAAAAAACAAATACTGCCACATTGATGCACAAGAAGGTTTAATTGTTCAAATATTGTTTCATATTAAAATATATTAAAAAAAAATGTTTTCAATATAAAAAAAGTGTTTTCAAGTGTAATATTTCTGTAAAGGGACAGAAAAGTTGACTTTTCTGTAGAATTACCCATTCATTGTAAAATGAAGTAAATATTAAAAATGAACAACTTTCATGTTAGCCTATGGGAAAAAATAATGGAGTAACTTCAACCTACTAACTAATTAAAGATGTCATCAGATCATGTGTGCTTTCAGCAGTTATCATTTTAAACATCAAAATCATGATGCCCCCCAATAGTAGGCTACTGAATATAAGATGTGGGATAATATAAGAATGGGACATTTTATCCAAGTCATCTCAATGGTAAAAAGTGTCCCAATCACCCTGAACTGGAGCTCTAAAATAATGTTATTGACTTCAACTGATGAATGCAGCCAAAGAAAAGATGAAGAATGGAAAAGCACTTTGCTGGCAAAGAAATTGGAAAATAACACAGGTAAGACAATTCCTATACCCATAAATACCTGTCAAACATGGTTTTATTAAAGAAAAGTTATTTAAAAAAAATTACTTTAATTTTTACACATAAGAAAGGTATAGCATGTGGCAAAAAGTGTAATATAGCCACACTGTGAGATACAAGCAAGTGACGATCGAGTGACGTCATTATTTAGGTTACGCGCATGTATCCATGGCAACGCTCGGCTGCTTCGACAGTTAACGGTCCTGCCGGTGATTTTCTCAGATGAGGCCTTGAGTTTTCTCTTTCGTCGGTCAAAAAGGTATTTTAAATTTTAGTTTAGCAGACATTAGCTACCATAACCACTGTTTATCTTGTAAAGTTTAAATTATATGACAAGATTACATTTACAAACGTTTGCTGAAGTTGTTGTCCGTCGCGGCTGACCGTTACGGCCTATCTTCAAATGTACGCTAATCTTGGTCTCACGAATCCAAATTGTCAGTAACAAATGTTTCTTAATAGACAAACGATACCTGAAACATTATTGAATGTGTTCATTTTGTCGTTTTAGGTTAGAAGCCATCGAAAAAACTGCCATCGGACTACCACAGCTGACAACGAGAGACGCGCGTGCACAACTGCATAACACACACACACACACACACACACACACACACACACACACACACACACACGGAAAGAGCACAACAATTATGAAACTGGTCATTTATTATAAATAAATAAATGTATTTTTCTCCTTACAACGTGTTTGTGTTCTTTTGTTAACCTAGAAGTAAAATAAAAAACAATAAGAGGACTTAATCGAAAGTCCCCTAAACGTCCCGAAATCTATTAAGAAACATTTGTTACTGACAATTTGGATTCGTGAGACCAAGATTAGCGTACATTTGAAGATAGGCCGTAACGGTCAGCCGCGACGGACAACAACTTCAGCAAACGTTTGTAAATGTAATCTTGTCATATAATTTAAACTTTACAAGATAAACAGTGGTTATGGTAGCTAATGTCTGCTAAACTAAAATTTAAAATACCTTTTTGACCGACGAAAGAGAAATCAAGGCCTCATCTGAGAAAATCACCGGCAGGACCGTTAACTGTCGACGCCGAGCGTTGCCATGGATACATGCGCGTAACCTAAAGAATGACGTCACTCGATCGTCACTTGCTTGTATCTCACAGTGTGGCTATATTACACTTTTTGCCACATGCTATACCTTTCTTATGTGTAAAAATTAAAGTAATTTTTTTTAAATAACTTTTCTTTAATAAAACCATGTTTGACAGGTATTTATGGGTATAGGAATTGTCTTACCTGTGTTATTTTCCAATTTCTTTGCCAGCAAAGTGCTTTTCCATTCTTCATCTTTTCTTTGGCTGCATTCATCAGTTGAAGTCAATAACATTATTTTAGAGCTCCAGTTCAGGGTGATTGGGACACTTTTTACCATTGAGATGACTTGGATAAAATGTCCCATTCTTATATTATCCCACATCTTATATTCAGTAGCCTACTATTGGGGGGCATCATGATTTTGATGTTTAAAATGATAACTGCTGAAAGCACACATGATCTGATGACATCTTTAATTAGTTAGTAGGTTGAAGTTACTCCATTATTTTTTCCCATAGGCTAACATGAAAGTTGTTCATTTTTAATATTTACTTCATTTTACAATGAATGGGTCATTCTACAGAAAAGTCCACTTTTCTGTCCCTTTACAGAAATATTACATTTGAAAACACTTTTTTTTATATTGAAAACATTTTTTTTTATATATTTTAATATGAAACAATATTTGAACAATTAAACCTTCTTGCGCATCAATGTGGCAGTATTTGTTTTTTAATTATAAAAATTCCAAACAGCACAGAAGTGCTCGTCCCCACAGTCATGTGGGAAAGTGCTTTATTTTGAGCTCAGAACCAGGGTTTAAATACAATAATGTATGCATAACTGTCAAATATATTATGTAAATGACATAAAAAAACAAAAACAAATGCTGAATAAATATTATAAAATATATTAAAAAAAAACCCTGGTGTTGTGTCACTGGTGTTACCTTTAACAAAAATCTCTTATTTTGAAATAAAAATCACACTGTTGACATCAATTGACTACCTTCTTCCTATTTCCTGAAGATCCATGAAGAAAGACACATGGAAAGTCCACTATCTCTTTTCAGTTATCAGAAATTTTAATTAGAAAATCATAATTTCATATGAAGCTTTTAGTTGAAGTCACTGGTGTGACCTACTTTATTATTAGGGAATTTCAAAAAACTAGAATACAAATGGATTAAATTACTTAATTTAGTGAATATACCATGATTGACAACATGTGGATTGATACCTTGCAGCAGCCATAAAATGCATTTTTCATGAAAAATGTCACTGGTACTGTCACTCACTGGTGTTGTTTATAGAAAAAAAAACTTTATTCAAAGCTATTTATTTAGTTATTTTGCATAAAATAGCACTAAATAATGTGATTCTAACTTTTTTTCATATTGTTAATCCTCCTTTGGTCAGATATGGCTAAATTGAGGGTATTTGGCTAAACTGAGAAGCTGAGAAGCAGCGACATTACGGACAGCGTATTTTACAGACATTTTTAAAATGTTGTTTATGATCTTTTACTGACTGCTTTCACTAAGTGTCAATGAAAAGTCTTTGATTGTATAAAAAATGTAATAAAATTTAGTCTCCTCTCCTTGATTATAGTTGAAGAATAAGTAGGCTATCTTTGGTCCTATGTATCTGTCACTGGTGATTCATTGTGTCACTGGTGTTACTGTTTTTTGTCTGTCTCATTAAATAAAATGTGTCATATGTGACATGATATTACTTTTACATTCATGGAATTCTGCTAAACTCAAGAATTAAGATGTAAAGGATTGCATTACTTGTTTATAACTGTTTTTCAAATATTTCCATTGTTATAGCAAATACATGCATAATTAAATTAGCATAATTCAATCACTTTTAACTAACCTGATTGAAATTAAAAAGCAAAACAAACATAATCTCCTTATTTTTTTCATTATCTTTTTTTCTGTAACTCTGACTGCATGTGCTGAAAAAAATTGAGAAATATCATTTCATAAAAATGTTTAAAATGCCAGAGAAGTATGGTAACACCAGTGACAAAAAATGGTACATGCTGTCTTTAAATGCACAAAATAATAATAATAATAATAAATCATAAAGCTGTCATTTGTATTCATAAAGTCAATGTGTAATATAATAATGTGGTCTAAGTTTAAACGTTAGAAAAAGAAATACATTTTAAGACATTTTGTCATACCAAAAGTGGACTTTTCTGTAGAATGACCCGAATTCAATTACTATTTTTACTTGAAGTAAAACCATAATATCAACCTGCACAACAAAACAATCATGGTTTCTGTAAATCCATTATCATGTTTAAAGGGATTTTTAAGAAACACAACCTCCTTTAAATCCAGTAGGTTTAGTTTCATTTGCCCTTTGTCTGAGTTTCAAGGTGTCAGGTCTGTTGATAAAAGGCAACGCTGTTTTTTTTTTTACAAGTGTTGTTATGGAAATACCAGATGAGGGACGTCAGTAGGACTTTCGCAAACTGGCAAGGACTTGAATGTCCTCCGAACGTCCGTCAGCGAACGTTACAAAGCGGACCAAACGCGGACGTCCTCCGAACGTCCGCCAGCGAACGTTAAAAAGCGGACCAAACGCGGACGTCTCCCGAACGTCCGCCAGCGGACGTTAAAAAGCGGACCAAACGCGGACGTCCCCCGAACGTCCGTCAGCGAACGTTAAAAAGCGAACCAAACGCGGACGTCCCCCGAACGTCCGCCAGCGGACGTTAAAAAGCGGACCAAACGCGGACGTCCCCCGAACGTCCGTCAGCGAACGTTACAAAGCGGACCAAACGCGGACGTCCTCCGAACGTCCGCCAGCGAACGTTACAAAGCGGACCAAACGCGGACCTTAACGGACGTTCACAAAGTCCGGGGGACGTCCCTTGTTTGCTGGGAATATACCTGTCACTCAAGTGACCACGCCCTTAATTATGCAGAACTTTAAGGCTTAATATAATTTAAACGGATAAGTTATAAAAAAATTCACCCCCCTCAGAGTTGTCATGAAGGGCAAAAATAGCAGTATAGACCAAAACCACAATTTGAACCAACTTGTAAACATGTTTTTTTCTGCTATAAACTTGGCCAATTTAACATGGGACTCTATGAGATTCTGCTCTCTTTTGGAGCCTGTCCCTAGCGGCCAGTCGATGAATCGCAGTTTAAGTTACTTCCGTATTGGCTTCACGAGAGAAAGGGGGAGGTTGCCGCTTGCCCCATACACCCGAAGCGTGCACACACAGCACCTGACTACTGGACTTCCTCTTTCGTGTCTGATTGCGCTATAATACTGTCAAATACACAAAAGGTTTACATAAACACAGTTGGTTATGTATGGTCTGAAGTTTTTTTGAAGTTTTTTCTGTTTTTTTACAGTCTATGGTCTGAAGTGAGTTGAGAAAATCGGACGCGTGCAGGTCTTAAAGTGACAGCATCCTAATAGTTATCATGCGGACCCTTGTCCTTAAAGGGATAGTTCACCCAAAAATTAAAATCCTGTCATCACATACTCACTTTCAAGTTGTTTTAAACCTGAATGAGTTTCTTTCTTCTGTTGAACACAAAATAAATTATTTTGAAGAATGTGGGTAACCTAACAGTAGCTGGTCCCCATTAATTTCCATAGTAGGAAAAAAATATATATAATGTGGAAATCACTGGGGACCATCAACTGTTTGGTTACCCACATTCTTCAAAATAGTTTACTTGGTGTTAATCAGAGGAAAGAATTATTGTGTCAGCAATATATGCAATACAATTTTAAAATATGTATCATGCACATTAAAAATATTGGGTTGGTAACCAGACAGTCGACGACACCCACTGACTTTTTTCCTACTATGGAAGTCATTGGGTGCCGTCAACTGTCTGGTTACCAACATGTAACATGTAAGTAATGACAATTTTCATTTTTGGGTGATCTCTTTAAAGTATTCATGGTAAAGTAATCATTGAGGAAGTATGACTGAAGTATGACAAATGTTTTTGCTGCTTTTGGCAACCTGTTTGTTTGGAGTTCATATCTGGAGTTAATGCATTTGTTTTTAATGTGTTAAATAGCATGGAATATTTAGTGAGCTTGTGCTTATATAAAATGAATTGATAAAATGAGATTTGTAAAAATATAAAAATAATAACAATAATAAAAAAAAAAAATTCTTGTGGTACAAGACACTGTGGCATGGCAATCAGATGAAAGGGGGCCCTTGGTGTTGCTATAGCCCCAGGGCCCAATGTGTTCTTAATCCGGGCCTGGTCAACCCTCCCGTTTTTTCCGGGTTTCTCATGTATTTTAGCTCTTTTCCCGCTGTCTTCCCGTTTTAGTATTTTCCCGTAAAATATCCCGTATTTTTACGCTCTGATTGTGTTAACTCAGAACACGCAACTATCTGTGTCTGTGAAGTGGTTTGCACTTGACCACGGGCGATGCACGTATGCATGCGCCAAACGCGTCTTTCCGCGCTCATGGAGTTTCTTTGAAAGGCTCGCGGGAAATGAAGTATATAAATTGTAATGGACATCGGGAGAAATGGGAACACGGGGGCACCGCAATGCGACTGCAAAGGGCACTTTCACTTTCACGATCAAAGTGCACGCCACTGATAAGCATTGTAAATGCAGTATTACAATATACACATAGCAATTAAACGCGCAGTTCTCCTCTCGTGCGTCCTCCTCACTGGACGAGGCAATATCACTTTCGTTTCGCTTTCAGATATCTCTTTTATAGATGCCATCAATGCTTTTACCTTTCTAGATGTATTTACCAAAATCAAAACAGTCCATAAACTATAAATCCTCACGAAAAAGTTCTCGGTTTCTGAATGGGCGGTTTGGCTTGATTGACAAACACTAACGTTCGGGCATGATTTATATACCATAGACCTGTCCTAAAACGTTAGCACGCTTTGATCGATGGTTTGGCGTGTTTCTCCGTTCGAGAGCGCATTTCCGTTGATTGTTTACGAACGAAAGCTCACAGAAACGTGAAAATGAAAATGGTCTCATTTGAAAGAAAATGTCCAAAGCTAAAAGATGATATAGTGTGACTGATTGAAGCAGCCCTTATCAAAAGTGCGGGGGTCGATTTCTGTCTTTTCAAAACTGCGGGGGTCCTGACCTCCTGTCCCTCGTGCCAACGTAATAATCGTGTAAAAAAATCCCTTATTTTGGGGATGGATTCCGGGAAATCTCCCTTATTTTCAGTGTTCAATGTTGACAGCTAGAATCAACACAAAATTCCACTAAATTAAACACATTTTCAACAAACTCACTTAACGGTGCAGTAAGTGATTTCTGGAAATGCTGTTGATATTTGAAATGACCAAAACAAAGAGTAGGCTATAGAAGCCAAGAGGCGAAACTCTAGTGCTTTTTTGTTAACAGCCACTAGGTGGTGCTTCGGTAGCGTGGCCGCTATTTTGGGGTGAAAATGGCAATTGACTGTTCGTAAAGACCCGCCCCCTTTAGTTACTGTTGCTACGTCCGACAAGCCATGCCGCTCTCACACCACACATCACGGAGCAAAGAGGACACTGACAACGTGTTGACAGACAAGACAGTGCAGGTTACTTTTGATTTGAAACAAAGTCTCAAATTTCATATTTTGTAATTTTTTAAGAAATGTAAACAATAAATACCGTTTTGATCGCTGTAGTGCCTCAGTTCAAGCGGCTCGTGAACCGATCATCTCTTCCCACTAGTTAATTTATAGCATCAAATAAACATGAATGAACATTAGAAGGAATGTTTTTTTGAACCACGGGCAAACGTCAGTACACACAATTTGTCAAGTTTAAGTCCACCGTCGTTAATCTACTAACTCTCCTGACTGCTTGTCGGACAAAATGGTGGATTCTGCGTTATGACTGGTTAGATCGCCTGTCAATCAAACTGCCGGCAAAGGATCAATTGGACAACAGAATCCATCACATCTTACGTACCCAAAATCAGTGAATTTCACAGCCATATCAGAAGTACAATAGAAAATTTCTCAAATTAAGTCATCAGTAAATTTTATGACACCTACAGTAATTGTAGGTGTCATAATATATTGTATTGTTGTATTGTCTTATATATGTTTTATGTTATCAGTTGTGGAATCCAACCATTACACATTTGAGGTAACATAGTTAGCCTACTTTATTGAGTATTTCCATTTTATGCAACTTTACACATTTAGTATTAATAGTAAATTAATAATTAATAAAGTTAAGATTGTAGCGAAAATTAACTCAAAGGGGAAATATTAATAATTATTCATAACTCATTATGATTATTAATTATGAATATGCAAATCCGTTAATCAGATTAACTGGACGTAGCTACATTAAAATTAACATTACAATCAGTTAACCTGTTCGTCCAGTGAACGCTCAGTGTTGATTGTTTATTAATTCTAAGAAATGTCAATTTCCAAGTAATGGAAAAATAATATTTCTTATTGTACTGTACTCAGAGCACGTAGTCCGGATCTATCACTTAAGAGGCAATTCATTAGCAGACGGAGTCAGAACCAAACGTGTATTGTGCACAATCTTTATTAACTAACTCACAAACACATAACTAAACTAACAAACACGTAACATAACATACATAAAGGGTCACACACACACACGCAAGTCAGAATGAGTAATGATAGAGTTGAACCGGAAGAGATGCTGTTACTAGAGCTACATGAAATGTCAAAGACAATCTGGAAAGGAATCATCAGTTTCTTCAGCAATAGCAAAGGTAAGTCTTACAAATTAATACTAAATCGCTATTTAGTGTTAAAATGTACGATACTTGCAAGATGCCCTTAGGCTGAGGAGCATCGGCTCTGCCATCTGAGGAGAGGTCTTGAGGATTCAGTCCGGAGTTTTTATCAGTCTTTTCCATGTTGGATGAGGAGCACATGGCTCGTTTGTAGGCCGAGGCCTACAGGCCTTGCAGGCCTCGCCTAGGCCGGCCGCAAGGACAGTCCGTTCGGTCGTTCAGGAGCAAGGAGAAAGAGAGGGAGTGGCACTATCCACTGACTTTTAACCTCTGGTCAAAGCCAACCTCTTAGGAATGATGGGGGCCAATGAGGATGTTGTATTTCCGGGTGACACACACCTCCCCTTGTTGGGGCTTTTATGACCGATTAAGATTAAACTGGCTGAGATTTGAAGAAGGACTATTAAAAGATCCTTGTAATACTTATGTGTTGCGCAGGTATGGACATACCGCATACACAAACATTCAAATCTTCCCGCTGGGAACCCGTAGACACTAAACATGGCATGATTGAAGTTACCTTGCATGTCATACCACTTAAAAATCATAAAACATGTAAATACAATGAGTACAATACAACAACAGTAATAATGGATACCATTTCCTGAGATTACCATTTCTTTTATAGAACAGTCTGTCTATAAGTTAGTGCAGTAACATCTGTGTTCTGTGTGGAACATGCAGGGAAAATGCAGAGTTTTGTGTGTCTCTTTTCTGTTCTCCATGCGGCATTTATTGGTGCAATAAAGTTTGTAACAGAACTTCTCGGGGGATGGAAGCCAGGCCCCAGAATGAGGTTAAAACCATTGGTTAACTACAATTTGTCTCAATCATTACAAGATCATCATGTTTGTAGCGTGATCCAGTGGATTAAAACGTACAATTTATATTTCAGACCTCGTGGAGTAATAGTAATAGTAAATTAAAGCTGCAAACAGCGATGAAAGGGCCCTTGCACCCAGGGCCACCACCACCTTTTGGCCTTAGGAAAACATGAACAGTGGTTGACATGCATGTAAGTGGGTAGATACAGGAGAAATATGGCAGTCATTTCGACGTGCCACACTTCCTGTTGCCAACAGGTGGCGCTTTGACTCTTACTGAGATGTAGATGTCTTTAGGCCAGGACTATTATCAAACATGTGAAGTTTGGAGCGGATCGGACATTGTATGCCTGAGTTACAACAACTTCCTGTTTTCTGGCATTAATCACATACTTTAGCACTTAGCCAAGTGGTGCATGATTTAACGTGTTTCTAGCATGTTTGGAACTTCATGTCATGTATAAATGTGTTTCTGGGAGGGAATTATAGTGTAAAGCATGCCATTTCCTGTTGCCAGCAGGTGGCGCTATGACTAACTGAATATTGGCGTGTAGATGTCTTAAGGCCAGGATTCTTATCACACATGTGAAGTTTGGGGCAGATTGGACACTGTATGCCTGACTTACAACAGCTTCCTCTTTCACGGCAAAACATCAGAATTTGTCAGGCCGCCACGGACACGCCCTTTAACGAAAACTCGAGATATCTGCAATTTAACATCACTAAGGCCTTAAGATTTGACTGACTAAATATGAGGTGGGTCTGGTTAAATCTCTATGAGGAGTTAATCACAGTGTAAAACATGTCATTTCCTGTTGCCCACAGGTGGCGCTATGACTTTAAACTGAATATTGCCATGTAGATGTCTTCAGGTCGTCTGGAAATGGCAAAAACTTCAAATATTTTGCAGAGAAAACTCAAAATATATCACTTCCTGTTGGGTTTACAAATTTTGCACCTGGCTTTTTTGTAGTATTCGGCTGTTACATGTGTGTACCGAATTTCACACTTGTACGTGAAACGTAGCGCGAAGGGCGCTTAATTGAAATACTGTAGGTGGCGCTATTGAGCCATTTTGCCACACCTAATTCTGAAACCCATATCTGGCGTAAATTGTGCAGTTTCATAAGTTTTCGAGCATGTTTAGGCCCTCAAAAATGCAATTCATTTCGGAGAAGAAGAAGAATTGACCAAGCAATTACAATAGGGTCCTATCGGTGCTCGAACAAACTATGCAGCACAGCCACCTCCCCCCCATGAGTGGACATGCCCCTTACTGCTGATTGGCTACAAGTGTATTTGGTGCTCAGTCCGATCCACTTTCAACAGTGTTTTTCAGAAATCTCATACTGCACCTTTACTTCGACCAATTTATTCATTCACTCAAACTGTTTTCAGCAGCACTATTATGGTGTAAACTGTGGTTTATTAAGAAGCCACTATCACACATCACACTAAAAATATTGAATGTCCATTCTGTTTACATTTTCAAACTTTTCTGCCAGTGAATGTCCCAGGATCCTTGTATAATTACATCTTATCTCAACCATAAAGTCTCGCATGTAAAAGTAAACAGTGTCTGAATGAACTCATTTATTAGTCAGTTTTATTTATATAGTGTTTTTCACAATATGTCTCATGGCAAAATCAAATCAGAATTTGGCATTAAAATAAAATTGCTGAGGTAACAGTGTACTCAAGTTTAGTTTTTATTTTACAATATTGAGAGAACTGTACACAGCAATGCAACACTTTTAACAATAAACCTTTACAATGACACTGCTTTAAAGCACTTAATAATAATAGTACAATGATTGAGCTTAAATAATATTTAATGTAGTGTATTACTGTAAACAGAACTTGTTCCTGATGCATATTCCAGGCATGATTTAGGTATGGATCAAGTGCACCGTGCTTCCTCCTCGTAGCCCATACTCGTGCACTGTCTTGTTCACATCCAGACTAAAGTTTTTAAGATGGTGCTTCAAATTTTCATGTGAATACATTTCATGAATCATTACAAATGACAAGGTCTACATCAGATCAACCTCAAGAACAATTTATAAATGATTGATTACCTTCAAAAATCAGAGACATTTTCTCTGGTTTCTTCCCTGCCCTTTCACAGGCCTCCTTTAGTAAAACAGAGTTGCTTTCCATTGGGAACAGGTCCACTTCCATGGTCTTTCAAGCACATTTTACATAGAGGTTGATCTTGTCCACTTTGGCAATTTCATCAGGGTCAGCAAGGTAGTTTGGGTAGTACTGTGATGGGATCTGTGGATGAACTGAAATGACAGAGTAAAACAATGATTTGATATAAATCAAAGATTTTGACCTTGAGAAAGAATACTACATCAAGATCAATCTGTATATTAAATCACAGTTCAGTTCAACAGGTTTGAAGGCTTCTAAAAACGTTTGTCAACAAAACAAACAAAAGCATTTGTAATGCGTAATGGGACATATTTCTATAAGTGAAAGTCAGTTGAGGCATGATTTTATCTATTGGGAATTTCATACCAGAATGCAGACAGACCTGAATGTGAGTTTACGGTGGGTTGTGCCTCCTGGACCACCGACACCAACATTTGAGCAGGTTTTGTGACTGGGATGTCATCTGAAAAGAGAAAGATAAACCTATTTTATTTGGAATAACATAGACTGATGAATTATGCACATAAATGTACCATCAATGTATTTTAAGCAAGGAAATAGTCAATTATAATTTCATGTCAAGTTCAGAATTGCAGTTTCAGGATCTGAAAGGCTGAGATGGCTGCATTAAATTATATGAATGTTTCATGCCACACATACTGCATGCAGACACTACTAATCTAATCAACAACAAAAAAACATTTTAGTAGTTATATTAAACTATAAAATAACACCAGTGGAAGAATGGGAATTGTGTAGAGCAATTTTTTTATTAAAATTTTTATTCAATTAGTTTCTAGAATTTAAGCAAAAAAAAAAAAAAAAAAAAAAAAAAAAACGAATTCAGTCCATTGTATCCAAACATTGACAGATATAGTGTCATGTACAAACAACATATTATGAACACAATGAGCTGTATGTGTATGGACTAGAATGAGCTGTATGTGTATGGACTAGATTAGCTGGATTTGCACCGTACGTTTGTTTGAACTCTCTGATAGCGTCGACTGATTCTGATCCGCTGTTAAAGTGTTTTCAGGTGTTGAACTGCTGCTTGTCCACCACCAGAAGTTTGGGCTGATCTTCACCCACTTCAAAGCATATTACAAATCAAAGGTTATTTTAAAGTAATATTTGAATGAAAAGGGTTTTTTTTTTTTTCAGGTCTAGTCTATGAACTTCTAATTTTTCAGTAATCAATAGGCTTGTACAGAATGTCAGAACAGATTTCAGATTTCCACACAATAGCATCAAATTATACACATGCCCACAACTTGTGTTCAGGTCATCTCAAACAACCAATTCACATGAGAAGATGACACAAATACTCCAAAGGCAATCAATGTCTTGAACAATGTACTGTTTTTAAGGATTGATGATCACAAAAAAAAAAAAAAAAAAAAAACGTTATTGCATTAGACATTGGATCCGGGTCTGTAATTATTTAACGTAACTAAATGTGGTTCAGTTTTCCCTTATATAACAAGTCTGTCTGTGACCATGGTCATGATTGCATGTATAAAACAAGTACTACAGCAAAAAACATTATATATAGCAGTCAAAACATCATTTTTTCAAGCTCTGGAAAGATACCACAACTTCACTTTAATCTCTATATCATTTATTAATTTCAAATATTTAAAAAATAGCATTAATGTGTAACATGGCTTTATTTTGAGAGACTATTCAGAGAGGCAATATTAAGTGAAGTTCCAAAATCTAAACCGTAACAATAAAATCTGAACTGTAACAAGAACGTTATTTTTTATTTTTTTTTACCAAAAATGATAAAGAACACAGAGTTTGTTTTGCCTATTTGTAGGGCTGCACAATTTGGCCAAAATGTTGTTTTTATCCATATGACTAATTCTGATATTGTTATTACTAATGTTGATTAATAATCAACTATGTAATAACATCCCCAATAAAAGCTGATCAATTAACAGCCCTTACCTGCAGAACGTCCGGGGTAGATGATAAAACCAGCTGATCAGTAATGCCTAAGGAAGGTCCAGCCACACTCAGTTTGGATTCAACTCTTGGAGCTCGTAAGGAATTAATGTATATTTATATATATATATCCTATATACAATATATATTTATAATCAGGTTTCAGTTAACAGGTTTATATAAAAATAATTCACTCTTGAGACTTGTTTAAAGGAGTTTACAAATTACCAATTATACTGGTATCTTTTAATGTCAAAGTTCAGAATAAAAAATCTTCATACAAAACAGAGGAAAGGCGTCTTCACCAATCAGCAAACTTCTGATACATGTTTCACACTTTATAATCTTCAGAAAGAGGAGGACCTTAATCGTCTCCTTATTTGGTATAAGAAAACACATTGTAAACGGAAAAGAGAAAAAACTAGGCTATAGTAAAGATACACACCTATGCCTCACAGTTTCCTGTCAAAGCAGAACTAAGTCACTTTTTTACCTTCATAAATAGTTTATTACTAAAGTCCTTACGATGGTTAATTGACTTGTAGTGGTGTGTTTGAGGCGAGCACTAACCCCATCTGGCATGTCTACGCCAGAATACAGCACTTGCAAGATGAGCTGCACCGACCCGAAACAATCTCGCTTCATGTTCACGTTCACGCGAGACGAGTGACAAAATGTTTTACGGTAATTCAAAAACAATGTATATATTATGACTTTATAAGACAATTTCGAAAATTACCCACCTCCATCAAGATTTCTTGTACTGTATTTGCAAAACTACTGCGCTGGTGAGTGTTGTAGTCATTGTAGTCCAGAGCTGCGCTTGGAGTATTTACGACAGTGTGATTCACTGAAGGAAACTGTAGGGGGACCTTCGCAAATCTTGCTGAGTTCTGCTTTAACCTTTATAATCCTATAGCAAGCATAAGAAAAACATATAGGTGGCATTTTCCTACTGCATTTAAGCCGTTAGTGGTTTTCACACTTTTCCAAACTACAAAGTAAGGAATATCGGTTGCAACAGGTGCAATGCCTAGCACAGCAAAAAGCAAGTAACCTTTGTTATACTAAACTGATAACCCTTTCAACTCAGACATGGCCCCAATGTTCAAAACCACAACAGGAAGGGTAGCTCTTCATTTGCGTCGCCTTTTTCTCCATCTTCTTGAGGAGCTTGGCCTGTTGTTGTTGGATTCCTTGTTGAATCAAAGCATTCATATCAATTCTAAATTCAGTTGATTTGCATAAGGGTCTGTCAGCAGAACACACTTTACTCGGATTTGGGCTATCAGGATTTTGATCCCGATAGGCTGAATATGAAACACTAAATAAAAACATTAAACAAAACAGTAATTATTGTTAATGGTTATCAATATATGTTTACAGAAAACTGCAACGTGACCTGTTAACATGCAGGAGGGCTAACTGTAAATGTTTAGAAAGGTATAAGGATTTATTATGAAATAAATTATGATTATGATCTTTGACAAAAAAATTAAAAAATGTCAGAAAATGGAATGCATTCACTGAAACAGAAAAAAACTCAGAAGTATTATTATTCCTATTTTTACCCAGAATATTTTAACAGAAAGGTGTTGTGAGATTAGTGAGTGCATACATGTATAATGTTTCATTCCTACAGGAAATCTCTATTATGGACAAAGGTATACACTTGCGTAGCTGAATAAAACTCAGATAGAGACATATCTGTACGATTGCGACTAAATGGTTTATTGTTCTTCAAGCTATATTTGGTATTTTTATATGAATAAACTATAGATGCAATGCAATGCTAATCAAAAGCCTTTATCACTTTATAGAATACTATATAAGGTAATGATTTTGCCTCATTCTGTGATGTGAAACCACATCAGAATGTATATATATATATATATATATATATATATATATATATATATATATATATATATATATATGTGTAATATATATATATATATATATATATATATATATATATATATATATATATGTGTAATATATATATATATATATATATATATATATATATATATATATATATATATATATATATATATATATATATATATATATATATATATATATATATATATATATATATATATATATATATATATATATATATATATATGTATAAAGAGGGCTTGTTTCCCACAATTAAATGAAAAAAGTGTGATGTATGACATACAATGCTGGATAGATTCACAGAAGAGAACATAATCAGAGCAAGTGAGACCCAAGATCTGAGATGTGTGCAGCTAAATATCTCAGCTTTTTCCAATAAAATATAATTTTGACACCTGGAACCCCGGCTTAGAGAGACCTCTTTAACAAGAGAGAAACAGTGCATGCCACAACACAAGCTCCTTGTGAGTATTAATGCTGATATCTGCTTAGTAAAAAAAAAAAAAAAAAAAAAATCTAATAAAAATTCTTCAATTAACTGCATCTCTGACTCCTGGTCTTCAGTCAGTGGTTCTTGAGTCTTAACTGTAATTCCCCTACACTACACTACACTACACTACACTATGCATTGCAATAGAAAATGTATGTATCCTATTTAAATTCAATTTACAGCAGAAATTCTGCTAAATAAATTTAAAGGGATAGTTCACCCAAAAATGAAAATTTGATGTCTATCTGCTTACCCCCAGCGCATCCAAGATGTAGGTGTCTTTGTTTCTTCAGTAGAACACAAATGATGATTTTTAACTGCAACCGCTGCCGTCTGTCAGTGGTATAATGCAAGTCAGCGGGAACTTGGACTATAAGAGTAAATACAACACGACAGACAAATCCGCTCTGACAGCGGCAGTGATGTCTCGCGCATATACTTCAATGAGAGCGAGACATCACTGCCATTGTCAGAGCGCGATCAGACCAAACGAATCGAGTGATGAATGCCGTTGGACATAGTGGTGTATTAGAGGTAAAAAATGATATAAATACTGTTCGGTTTCTCGCACAAACCGATCGTTTCTTGTCTTAGGACATCAATGTCGTCACGAGCTGCAGGATTTAATTTGGATTTGTCTAAGCAAGTTTTATTTACTGTTATTGTAGAAGTTCCCATCCACTAGCATTATTTGACTGACAGACAGCAACGGTTGGAGTTAAAAATCATAATTTGTGTTCTACTGAAGAAACAAAGACACCTACATCTTGGATGCTCTGGGGGTAAGCAGATAAACATCAAATTTTCATTTTTGGGTGAACTATCCCTTTAAACAGACTGTAACCGTTTAACTAATTAAATTGGAGGCTTCTCTGAAATACTTTGCAAACACAGTATCCTGGCAGGTGGGTCAAAATGGGTCTGCCAAAATAATACCCCCCTAAATATACCATCTGTCCAGGCAGATAGAATGTAATGCATAACTTTACTTACAAAGCTGGGGAACAATAGTCTGTTTGAGGAAGGGGAGAAGGAAAAAGAAGGGGAAGAAGGGGAAGGAGGAAAAAAGAAGAAAAATGAAAGAAAAAAAGAAGAAAAGAAAGGGAAAGAGAGAGAGAAGGAAAATTTAAGAGTACTTGTGTGATATTTAGCTGTTTTGTGGTAAACAAATCATCATATTTCACTGAAAAGTACTTTCCCCTACACATTTCAGGTTGTAACGCTGACAAGACGGACCACGGTTCGAATCCCACACCTGACAGGACTAAAAATGTTTTTTAAAGTTTTCTAATAACTACCTTATTTGTAACCCAAGTTTAATTCTCAGTACTTTGATGATGCCTGTTAATCATGAAATGCAATGCATGTTATTTGATACATGTATGAGTATTGTTTGTCCCATTTGTTTGTATATTTTATTATACAATGCTATTTTTCATTATTTTACCTTTGGTATAAGAAATCTTTATTATCTCTATTAACATTTTCTTTACTTTATTATTTTTTGAAGTAGTTTGATAATACTGGTTAATTCCAGTTTGGTTAACCATTAAAAGCAATGTTATTTTTCTGTCATTAAATATATGTTATTTTTATATGTATAAGTACTGTTTTTCCCATTTATTTATTTTTATTTTATTGTAGAACAATGCTATTTTGCCATTATTTTTTGTTGTATTGCTTCACTTTTGGATATAAGAATATTAATACTAATACTAACTTTACTCTCTTTTTTTAACTTGATTATCTTAAAAAAATTCCCAAAGTTATCGTATGAGATATATAGGCCTATAATAATAATAATAATAATAATTTATGATTTTATAAAAAATAAGAAACTCAGACTCACAGAATGATTAATGAAAGACAAGATACTGTTCTATAAACAATAAAATGTTTTATTTTTAACAATAAAATAAAAACAACTGATGATAAATTATAATTGAAGTAAACACACAAAGATTTAAACATAAAACTATGTACATATTAATAGTGTGTGTGAGTGTGTATATATATATATATATATATATATATATATATATATATATATATATATATATATATATATAACATATTTGAAATACAATTCTCTGAGTTGGTTCAAATCACAAACTTAGCAAAAAATAATAATAATTGTAATAAACACACCAAGATAAAAGCTCTATAAAACTATATACAGTAGTGTATTTATACAGCTCTGGAAAAAAATTAAGAGACCACTTAACATTGATTTCTGAACTTGGAGTGGTCTCTTAATTTTTTCCAGAGCTGTATATAAACAAGAAACAAACATTAAAAATAAACAAGAGAAAATAAACTATTTCTTTTTTTTATAAAACTATATACATAGTAGTGAGTGTGTGTATAAATGAAAAAATAAAACAAACTATTTAAATTATTTCTTTTTTTTTACTTGTTCAAGCCACTGCTCTTTTGAAAGAGTCTCTGTAACAGGGCAGTAGATAGTCCCTCTAAACTGGCTGTGCCCAGTCGCTGCTGTCCTAAACTGCCCACACTTCCTGCAAGTATTTGCCTCAACCTTTCTGTGGTAGGGACGAGGGAGAGGGAGTTGAGACTGACTGACTGTGGCAGGAGGTGGGAGGACTAAACTGGGAGTGGTAGGAGGATTTTGAGGGACAACAAACAGTGTGAAGGTAGGGGTACTGTGGGAGGCAAGGGGGACAGTCAGGCTGGTGCTGGGAAGGACAGGAACTGGTTGCAGGCTGCCAACAGGCCGAGGAATTATTGGCCTTGGGGTTGGTACCTTAGGTATAACCACCTCAGTCGTATTGCTAGCGATTCGTCTTTTTAGTCTAGCTTGTCCAGCTGTGCTTTGTGGCAAGTTGTAGACATGTTGATCTCCCTGGACCTGTGGTGGAGCAACAGCACGGACACTGGCAGGTGGGAGAGCCTCAGCAGCAACACCAAGAGGGTCAGGCAGATCAATCCCCTGAAGCAGAAGTCTCTCATCTTGCTTCTTAACCCTGCCATTGTGCCACTGAACCAGAGTGGTCTGATTTACCTCCACCAGCTGGAGAGTAGTGTCCTGCATGATGGCACCATTAGACAGGATCAGCTGCCGGATCTTGCGGTAATCTTCTAAAATGAGAGACCAGCGACTCAGCGAACCCTTCCCTTTCCTCCTTGGACTTCGATGGATGTGACAGAGCCTGGTGAAAATGGCCTCCACAAGACGACAGCAGTCTGGCCATTGGGCAGGTGAAGCTGTAGATGCCAACACACTTCTTTTCAGGCTATCCACTCCAGGGGTGAAAACAGCCTTCTTTTTTGGAGACCTGAACCTCCCGGTTGTCAGCCTGTCCTGGTGTCTTGCAGAAAACCTTATTCGCTGCTTGTCATAATCAAGCAAGCTCTGCCACAGGCATACAATGTCATCAACCTGAAGAAGAACAGAAGTACAGAGGCATAGGTGAGTTAAAAGGAAACTGGTCATTTCAAATACATAGTTCAGTAAAACTGTTTTTCCAGTCACATTGTGTTTTGTGTGTTTATTTTCCATGTTAGCAAACATTAAAAATGTTTGCTTACCTGCTGTCTGCTCAGGGTTAACCCCGTGCTTGTCCTCAGCTCTACCAAATACTCAGCCAGTCTATCCACCCGGTCCATTCCTGGAATGTTTTGGTCATCCACAGCCTAACATTTTAAATGGTAAAGAAAAAAACAGATTAGTGAAATGACATCTTGGTAGTATTAATAAATAGACTAATGGTAGTATTAATCAGTTTGTCGTATTTCAAATTAATTTCTGCTCATGACAAGTTCCTGTTGCAAAATTTACATACCAAAAGCTCCCCAGGAACCTGAGTGGGGGAACCTGGTGCATACTGGACTGTGGGTGTAGTTGGCTGAGAAGATGAGGCAGCAGTAGCAGGCTGGGAGAAGGCAGAAGATTGGGATGAGGGTGCAGCAGACTGGGATGAGTGAGCAGAAGGCTGGGATAAGGGAGAAGCAGCAGCAGACTGGGATGAGGGTGCAGTAAGCTGGGATGAGGCAGCAGTAGCAGGTTCAGAGAAGGCAGAAGATTTGGATGAGGGTGCAGCAGACTGGGATGAGTGAGCAGAAGGCTGGGAGAAGGCAGACTGGTATGAGGGAGCAGCAAGCTGGGATGAGGCAGCAGTAGCAGGTTGGGAGAAGGCAGACTGTGAAGGAGACGAAGCAGGCTGGGATGAAGGATTAACAGGATGAATTGTAGATGGGTTAGCTTCATCTTCAAGAAGGAAACTCAGTGTAGGGTCCTCATTGATGTCCTCCTCAAATCCCTCATCCTTCTCATCTACATTCACTTCCTCCAGCAGCTGGTCTGTCTGCTCATTGTCAGCATCCATTGACTGAAGTGGCTGCCCTGTCTGACTAAGTAAATAGTCCACTCCAATTAGCTCCCCTAAAAAAAAGAGAATTCAGCATGTTAAACATATAGCCCTTTCATTAGCAGAGAACTATGTAAGGTAAAATGGACTGTGAGAGTCTTACCAGTATACTGTGCAGGAGGTTGAAAGGTGGGCACAAGCTTCTCTCCAAAAACTTTTAGGCTGTTGGTGTTGATGCTTTGCACCACCTGCCCTGAGTATGTTAGAAGAGGGGAGGATTTTGTGGAAATTGATGCTGCTGTCCGGTCTTGATTCCACCTGTTCAGGCCTTCCAGGAGATACAACTGAAAATTCAGTGTGTTAGCGCTGGTTCCTGTAAAGAAGTGAACAAAGATGTACATGAAACTGGGATAATGAGTTCCTTTAGAACATGTAAAATAACTTTATATTTTCTGTTGTACTATACTGCAAACACAATGAGCCACAAACCTGGAATGAACCTGTTCAGGTGGAGGTGGAAAGATTCAAGGGAGGTCGAGCCCCTAGCACATCTGTACTTTGTGAGAACTATTCCTCCCTTGGTGGTGGTGGTGCCTGTTTCAGTGTAGAGAGGCACGCCTGGCGGATCCTGGATGCACTTTACATGCCTCATCTGAACACGCCAGATGTGCTCTATCCTCACTGTATCTAGCAGAGGAACCCCCATCAGATCTCTCCCCTTCTCCCCCTTCAGTTCCTGCAAAAGCCTGTCAATGTGTCGGGTTGTGGACTCCACCCCACGAGTCCTCCGGCGGCAATAGAGCGCCAGCTCTTTTTTGGTTATGCGTCGTTCCACAAGGTCATTGGTGATGACAGGCACACCTTCCTCCTGCAGTTGCTCTCTCTTTGCGTAACAATGCCACATCATCTGGGTCCCATTCAAAAATGCATGCAGAGAGACGTGACATGAAGACTGGGTAGAGAGGATGAGCATCAGTGGTGCACCCCACTGCCAGCCGACGCATGAAGTGCCAGATGTCCAGTCTGATAATGAGGTCAGGCCATCCTCCAAATCTGGCCTGTAGCTTGCTCTGCCCCTTCTCTATGCAACAGCCACAGTCCACATACAGCAGCAGCGGTGGAGCCACACCCGCCTGGCAGTACCTGTTGATCAGTCCGGAGACCATGGTGTCCAGTCCTGGACCTTCCTCAGCAGTCAGAACACTGATAAGAATTTGTCCTGTCTCATTGCCAACAGAAGTCACCCACTGGGCTGTTCCCTTGGCTGTGCCCGCCAACTTTTTTGTGATCTAAAATCAACAAAATTAAATATATTAATAAAGCATAACATGTGACACAAAACGTCACTAATAATGTCAAACAATTACCTGTTTTGTTGAGTCCATTTTTAAAATTTTGCCGAATGTGGAGGTTATGCTGGCCTTGATGTGGTCTATCCGACTAATGATGTCTCTCCCATAAACAGACAGCAGCCACTTGCTCGTAGGGACATCAATTGGCTCTGGAGGCTTTTGGCACACGACAGGTAAGAGGCTGGGGCGGTTGACAAAACCAGCACACTCCTCCATATAGTGCGCCAAGCGGTCAAGCCACTCCTCCCCATGGTTCTCCCTTAGCTGTTTCACTAATCTTGTGGGACTGTTGCCTAGCGTCCGCTCCCTCAGCATGCGTATGACACGAATGTCACATGCATACCTTTGTGTAAAAGAGGAGATTTGCTTAAATTATTATTCATGCTACATAAAAACACTTTTATTTTACATTTACTTTATATTACACATTTCTGCTTATATGAAATATAAATGTCTTTATGAATAAACTCATTACTAAATTCTGTATAATGTGCGTAAACTGTAACTCACCTCTGTGTTAAAATCAGGCGGAACAGCCTTCTATGGGGCACGTCGAGCTGGTCCAGGACAGTCTGACTGGTAGACAGATAATTCAGGCAACACACAGTACACCTGAGAGTCTCCGTTACCATAAGGTAGTACCTGTCGATGTCCAGGACCTTCCGTGCTCTCTTGTGGAGGCCATAGCCAGTCAGCTGCTTCCCACATGCAGGACAAAACAGTCTAAACTTCCACAAGTGGTAGGGCATCCATACCAGAAGCCTGTGATTAAAAAAGCGATCTGGAGATGGAGCCTGGTGGTAGATGAGGGAAGGAGCGGGTGGCTCATACCAGAGCTTCAAGTCTGCCCGAAGTCTGCCAGCGTGAAAGAGCGCAGATGCAATCCACCTCTGATCCTGTAAGGGGATTGTCTGCCTCATTTTAGTGGGCAGCCAAAATTGATCAGTCTCGGATGCAGGACCAGGCACAGAAGGGGCAACGTTCTCCTGAATTAAAAGCAAAGAAAGATTAGAAATGTAATATTAAAACATTGTTTCTCTTAAGTTTATATATCTATATAAGTAATTCTACAACTTAGGGTACACTTCATGCATATTCATTCATGATAATTCAACTTTTTAAACAAAATTATCTTTAAGGCAGATTTATAAAAAATGTTCCTGTCCTTAGTGACTGTGTTATGAATATCACATGGATATCTGCAGATAAACTGGTTCTTAAATTATTTTAATATATGACAGAACTGAAAAAAGAACACTCTAATACGTGTGTTACTTAAAAGTATGACATTAAGTTTGTCTGTAACAGTTGACAATTTCACCATGGAAATATAATTTTCCTTGTAATATCAAAATGGTGTTTAATGATTAAGCTTGCCAACTAGCAGAAATGTTGCACTGATTAAATATATAAAGTGAAACCAATAGTAACTTTGAGAACCCATATTTGTTTTGTACTTTTTTTATGTGAACTGTACCCCCCAATTATAGATTAAGCAACATGTACATGTTCTTCATGCACAGGTAATTTCAGATGCCACAAAAAAATAGATTGACACTCACCAATGATGTAAGAGCAGGACTAGCTGCAGGAGAAGGACTGGCTGATGGAGACGAACTTGAAGGTAAAAGGCTTCCTGAAGCAGCAGGTTGGGCTGAAGGAGATGGACTGGTTGAATGAAAATAACTGGGTGAAGGTAAAAGACTGGCTGAAGCAGCAGTTTGGGCTGAAGGAGATGGACTGGTTGAATGAAAATAACTGGGTGAAGGTAAAAGACTGGCTGAAGCAGCAGGTTGGGCTGCAGAAGGAGGTCTGGTGGCAGGAGAAGTGGCAGGTCTGTCTGAAGGGGATGGACTACCAGGCTGTAAAGATGCATATTGTACATTATTAACATTAACATTATAATGATGATAATGATGAAACATATTAAGGTCTTTTTAAATTACCTGAATCCGCCTTGGTATATTTATGTTTGGTTTGGCATTTGAACTAATAGATCCTCCAAATCGTGGCTTTGTAAACTAAAATAGGAAGATTATAGAACAGATTGACATTCATGTAAAATCATACATGCATTGGAAATTTGAAGATATGAATTCCCTATTGAAGAATACACAAATAATCCTCAAGCTGCCCATTATAAGGCTTTGGGGATATTTCAAAGATAATTGCTTGTGGAGGAGGTAATCTATTCAAATATTAAAATGATGTGTTACCATGGATAAGGTAAGTGCAGGCCTTGTAAATGTTGGGGCTGAGGTAGAGACCGGGACAGTGGTAGGAGTGGAGGCAGGTGGGACAGCGGTAGGAGTGGAGGCAGGTGGAGCACTTGTGGCCTGGTAAAAGAAAGATCAAGAATGTGGAAACCTGTTTTATGCATCTTTCAGTCATGGTACATTTTTATTGATCTAAACAAGCACAGGCATGACAAAATCTAACATTCACAGACATTTATACATTTACTCATGACAATCAATCTCTGTGAACCAGCAAGACTTTAAGGGCAGAAGCGGTAAGGCGAAGCTGTAAACATATAACGCCCAATAAAAATAAAATAATTTCTAACTGGTCTCTCTGGAGAATTTTAAAAATACAAATCTTTTTTTTTTGGTCGTGCTTGCTGTGTTTTTATATCTGTTATGAGGTCATAAAAAAACTGTGCTTCACAATCTGTGGATATTTCTATTTTGATATATTTCATATTGACACAGTGGGCACATTAAAAAAAAAAAAAAAAAAACAATGTGAGAATATATATTTTTTTACGTATACACTAATTAATGGAGCCTAACCATTGAAAATAAATATGTAAACAGCAGTACCACTTTATCAAGCTTTTTAAATAGAAAGCAAAATTTCAGTGACTATTGCTGTATCCCAAAGCAGAGAACTTTGAAGGTATTTGGGTCAAAAATATGATTGTGAAATGACATGAAATAGATTATTACCTGAAAGTCTGAAATGCATACCTTAGACGGATGGAATCCGCAAAGGCATTTCTGTGGTCCACCAAAAAGTGTTGCCTGGCCACGGACCTGCATTGGACATTTATCGATCTGCACAAATAAAGACCTCTAGGTTATGTTAAATGGGTTTAAGCATGTTTTCTCATTAACTTTTGTCAGTACATACCCTCTGAAAGAGGTCAAACCACTTCCAGACCTGCCAACCTTGGAAAAATTTTTTGAGTACCAGTGTGGCGGGACGGGGGGTGGGTTGTAATTTTTTACATTTTTGAGAATACAATACACAAAGCACACACACCCATCTTTGTTAATCTAATTTTGACTGTTAAAGTTTTTTTTAATTTGACACAATTAAAAATTTTACTACACCTGCTCAAAAGCATTTTTTTAATACATGATTAATCTTGCATTGCATAATGTGTTCTTATACAAACTGACAACCACAAGTGAATCGCATTCATATATTTAATATGGACTAAATTTTTTTGTTTGCAATTTCAAGAAGGCTATATTTACATAGGCCTACAACTAACCTGACAGTTACAGGTTTTGTAATGAAAACTAGTCTACAATTAAGAAACCCTTAGAAAACCGTAAACATTGAGTTTACATGTGATTCATTTCAAATACTTAATTTATTATTACAATATCCAAATATGATACTAAATCCCAAAGAAAAAAAAGGGTTTCTATTTGTAGCGTGCTGTCTTTGAATTATAAACAAGACAAACATCCGCTGAACAAAGGTTAGCCAATACAAACATATTTATAGAAAACAGTTGACAATGAATAGAAAGGACCAATAAGAGCAAACGAATCGAGTATTCAAGAATATCAAGAAGTTAGTCCGACATTTAACGAGGGGTTGTGTTAACTAAAGCGTCCGTCATTTACCAAATATTAAAAATCACGGATGGATAATTCAAAATGTTTTCTGACAAAAAATAACACAAGCAAGAACAAATTTTAAACCAAGCACGGCAATTTTCATTTTACCTCTCTGTGTGCGCGCGTTTGCGTTTATGTGAGAGAGCTCGCGAGCAGCATTGAAACAGCGGTCATTTTAAATGCATAAGTAACTAATGTGCTAGTTTTCATACAAAATAAGTAGGCTATGTAACATAATTAGTTACTTTAGTTAGTATTAACACAATAATGGCTATACGCATGCATATAACACATGTAGGCTATACGTTTCTGAACACTGAGAATAAATAAATAAACGCCTGTTTCTCCAGACTCGCGCTTGTCAGTCAGTCACACATCACAACATTTTCATAATCAGCGATTTCAATTTTATTTAGATTTGTTGTTCAACATTACTTGTGCATTTTATACCCGTTTACCTTAAGAAGTTAAAAAACCGTGAGTGTGCTGTCCTCGCTTGAGAATTCAGTCACTGAGACGACGGGAGTGGAAGGAGGGATTGAGCGTGATTTTGTGTTGCTGTCGATTTGCAGTCTCTTTTTATTGATAGGCCGTACGCATTTGTCAATCATCCCCGCTTGCTATTTGGGGAAATAAACCCAGCGCTGATTGGTCGAACTCTTTTGCTGGATTTGAGTACTAGCCGTGCACAGAGGAGTCATCGGGTTTTTGCGTAGTATAGAGTGACAAATCGTACCAGCGTACTTTGAGGTCAAAATGCGTACCTGGTACGCAAAATGCGTACATGTTGGCAGGTCTGCACAGAGCCATAGAGAGGGTCTGCACTTCTTCTGGCGGGGGGCAGGCCTGTTGCCAGCTTCAGAGGGCCAGACCCCTGTGCTGGCAAACCGCCGCAGACGGGACATCCACTCTTCGTCCCCCATGGCCTTGTGAGACTTTTTTGACATCTCTGGAACATTTGAAACATGTTTAGTCTTTTTAAGCTTAAAAATAATGATTAAATGTACTTATTATTAACACTAGCCCATGGCTTGACCACCCATTACTGTATGTGATACAGTACTATAATTGCAGTAACAACACAGTTAAACACTAAACAATAACACACCAATATCATAATCTATAATGACTGACATTTACAACAAACCTTTAAAGAACACTAAAAGATAAAAATCCATGAATGATTTCTTGTTAATATAGTTCATCATAGGAGACATAAAAAAAAAAACACCTTAATGCAGCATAACATACAAGAAAAAGTTAGAAATATATGAATCCGTTGCTGATGTTAATGTAATCTAGTTCATCATAACACACAGTAACATGAGAAGTGCTGCAGGTTGCCAGCAGATCAATATAAACACCTTAATGGATCACATACAATAAAAAAAATATATATGTAATAGTCTATTGTTGGTAATGTAGTGGTTCTTACTTTTTTTCGCTGTTGACACGCAATGAATACCTGAGAATAAAAAAATCGGGTCCCGCCTCCACGTCGACTGCGAGAAGATTCGACGCGTGATTGGCCAATGAATCCCGAGGCTTCATCTTTGTCAGAGTACCTCGGCCAATCGCGCGTCGGAATCTCCATCTTTGCTGAGCGAATGGCGTTCTCGGGATTCATTGGCCAATCACGCGTTGCTCTCAAAACTGAAGCAGTTCATGTGAAGGTAAGCAGAACAAAGGATAATTGATAATAGAAAGTGTTAGTACAACAGATGTGACCATAGCCCTATTATGATTAATATAAAAAAAAGGCTTCATTAAATTTATTTAGCATGTTTTCATGTTCTACCATTAATGATGGCTGTGTATAATGACCACTAGATGGCAGTACAGACTAATGCATACAATGGAACAAATGATAGGGAAGTTCCTAATGTGTGATAACACATTTTGGTTGAAGCTTTTTGCAAATGCTTGTCTTTAATCAAAATGAAATATCCCCCTTCTCCCCTTAGATCATGCAGGATGTTATTTAAAGAATAAAAATTACTTGGCTCATTGAATGAGCTGCGTATCTGCTTACTAAATGTTTGCTAGTCTACAGAAATATTGTTGCTTGTGAAATAATTACTAATAGTGGAATTTTTATTTTACAATGTATTATTGTTATTCTCCCCATAATTTTAAATGTACTTGATTTAACTTAAATTAATACATTTAACTACTGGAACATACATGGACCTTCTATGTTTTCAGTGAAATATGATGATTTGTTTACCACAAAACAGCAAAATATCACACAAGTACTCTTAAATTTTCCTTCTCTCTCTCTTTCCCTTTCTTTTTTTCTTTTTTTCTTTCATTTTTCTTCTTTTTTCCTCCTTCCCCTTCTTTTTCCTTCTCCCCTTCCTCAAACAGACTATTGTTCCCCAGCTTGCGTTTATGTGAGAGAGCTCGCGAGCAGCATTGAAACAGCGGTCATTTTAAATGCATAAGTAACTAATGTGCTAGTTTTCATACAAAATAAGTAGGCTATGTAACATAATTAGTTACTTTAGTTAGTATTAACACAATAATGGCTATACGCATGCATATAACACATGTAGGCTATACGTTTCTGAACACTGAGAATAAATAAATAAACGCCTGTTTCTCCAGACTCGCGCTTGTCAGTCAGTCACACATCACAACATTTTCATAATCAGCGATTTCAATTTTATTTAGATTTGTTGTTCAACATTACTTGTGCATTTTATACCCGTTTACCTTAAGAAGTTAAAAAACCGTGAGTGTGCTGTCCTCGCTTGAGAATTCAGTCACTGAGACGACGGGAGTGGAAGGAGGGATTGAGCGTGATTTTGTGTTGCTGTCGATTTGCAGTCTCTTTTTATTGATAGGCCGTACGCATTTGTCAATCATCCCCGCTTGCTATTTGGGGAAATAAACCCAGCGCTGATTGGTCGAACTCTTTTGCTGGATTTGAGTACTAGCCGTGCACAGAGGAGTCACCGGGTTTTTGCGTAGTATAGAGTGACAAATCGTACCAGCGTACTTTGAGGTCAAAATGCGTACCTGGTACGCAAAATGCGTACATGTTGGCAGGTCTGCACAGAGCCATAGAGAGGGTCTGCACTTCTTCTGGCGGGGGGCAGGCCTGTTGCCAGCTTCAGAGGGCCAGACCCCTGTGCTGGCAAACCGCCGCAGACGGGACATCCACTCTTCGTCCCCCATGGCCTTGTGAGACTTTTTTGACATCTCTGGAACATTTGAAACATGTTTAGTCTTTTTAAGCTTAAAAATAATGATTAAATGTACTTATTATTAACACTAGCCCATGGCTTGACCACCCATTACTGTATGTGATACAGTACTATAATTGCAGTAACAACACAGTTAAACACTAAACAATAACACACCAATATCATAATCTATAATGACTGACATTTACAACAAACCTTTAAAGAACACTAAAAGATAAAAATCCATGAATGATTTCTTGTTAATATAGTTCATCATAGGAGACATAAAAAAAAAACACCTTAATGCAGCATAACATACAAGAAAAAGTTAGAAATATATGAATCCGTTGCTGATGTTAATGTAATCTAGTTCATCATAACACACAGTAACATGAGAAGTGCTGCAGGTTGCCAGCAGATCAATATAAACACCTTAATGGATCACATACAATAAAAAAAATATATATGTAATAGTCTATTGTTGTTAATGTAGTGGTTCTTACTTTTTTTCGCTGTTGACACGCAATGAATACCTGAGAATAAAAAAATCGGGTCCCGCCTCCACGTCGACTGCGAGAAGATTCGACGCGTGATTGGCCAATGAATCCCGAGGCTTCATCTTTGTCAGAGTACCTCGGCCAATCGCGCGTCGGAATCTCCATCTTTGCTGAGCGAATGGCGTTCTCGGGATTCATTGGCCAATCACGCGTTGCTCTCAAAACTGAAGCAGTTCATGTGAAGGTAAGCAGAACAAAGGATAATTGATAATAGAAAGTGTTAGTACAACAGATGTGACCATAGCCCTATTATGATTAATATAAAAAAAAGGCTTCATTAAATTTATTTAGCATGTTTTCATGTTCTACCATTAATGATGGCTGTGTATAATGACCACTAGATGGCAGTACAGACTAATGCATACAATGGAACAAATGATAGGGAAGTTCCTAATGTGTGATAACACATTTTGGTTGAAGCTTTTTGCAAATGCTTGTCTTTAATCAAAATGAAATATCCCCCTTCTCCCCTTAGATCATGCAGGATGTTATTTAAAGAATAAAAATTACTTGGCTCATTGAATGAGCTGCGTATCTGCTTACTAAATGTTTGCTAGTCTACAGAAATATTGTTGCTTGTGAAATAATTACTAATAGTGGAATTTTTATTTTACAATGTATTATTGTTATTCTCCCCATAATTTTAAATGTACTTGATTTAACTTAAATTAATACATTTAACTACTGGAACATACATGGACCTTCTATGTTTTCAGTGAAATATGATGATTTGTTTACCACAAAACAGCAAAATATCACACAAGTACTCTTAAATTTTCCTTCTCTCTCTCTTTCCCTTTCTTTTTTTCTTTTTTTCTTTCATTTTTCTTCTTTTTTCCTCCTTCCCCTTCTTTTTCCTTCTCCCCTTCCTCAAACAGACTATTGTTCCCCAGCTTTAAAAAAAAATATATATGTAATAGTCTATTGTTGTTAATGTAGTGGTTCTTACTTTTTTTCGCTGTTGACACGCAATGAATACCTGAGAATAAAAAAATCGGGTCCCGCCTCCACGTCGACTGCGAGAAGATTCGACGCGTGATTGGCCAATGAATCCCGAGGCTTCATCTTTGTCAGAGTACCTCGGCCAATCGCGCGTCGGAATCTCCATCTTTGCTGAGCGAATGGCGTTCTCGGGATTCATTGGCCAATCACGCGTTGCTCTCAAAACTGAAGCAGTTCATGTGAAGGTAAGCAGAACAAAGGATAATTGATAATAGAAAGTGTTAGTACAACAGATGTGACCATAGCCCTATTATGATTAATATAAAAAAAAGGCTTCATTAAATTTATTTAGCATGTTTTCATGTTCTACCATTAATGATGGCTGTGTATAATGACCACTAGATGGCAGTACAGACTAATGCATACAATGGAACAAATGATAGGGAAGTTCCTAATGTGTGATAACACATTTTGGTTGAAGCTTTTTGCAAATGCTTGTCTTTAATCAAAATGAAATATCCCCCTTCTCCCCTTAGATCATGCAGGATGTTATTTAAAGAATAAAAATTACTTGGCTCATTGAATGAGCTGCGTATCTGCTTACTAAATGTTTGCTAGTCTACAGAAATATTGTTGCTTGTGAAATAATTACTAATAGTGGAATTTTTATTTTACAATGTATTATTGTTATTCTCCCCATAATTTTAAATGTACTTGATTTAACTTAAATTAATACATTTAACTACTGGAACATACATGGACCTTCTATGTTTTCAGTGAAATATGATGATTTGTTTACCACAAAACAGCAAAATATCACACAAGTACTCTTAAATTTTCCTTCTCTCTCTCTTTCCCTTTCTTTTTTTCTTTTTTTCTTTCATTTTTCTTCTTTTTTCCTCCTTCCACTTCTTTTTCCTTCTCCCCTTCCTCAAACAGACTATTGTTCCCCAGCTTATGGTTAGCAAGTGGATAGTTGAGACTATATCACTTGCGTATGAGGTCTCTGGTCAGCAGTAACCACTGTCTCTGTCAGAGCTCAGTCTACTATGAGTATGGAGGCCTCCAAGGCCTTGTTGTTGGGGGTTTTCCTCAAGGAGGTCTTTGATGGGCTGCGGTGGGCTGATCCTCGCCACTCACGTTTTTGAGATATTATATCTCGACCTGGATGCAGCTCCAGGCTCATCAGTGCTCTCGTCTTAGTGTGCCACAGATTCACACGGACAGGCATTTTGGAATTATGGCATTTTGGTATATCATTCCCAAAGCGATCCATTCGGACGCAGCGATCCTCGAAAGGGAACGTCTCAGGTTACGTATGTAACCATAGTTCCCTGACAAAGGGAACGAGATGCTGCGTCGCGTTGCCATACTCCCTGCATCCCTGTGATCGATTTGCTTTGGCAATTTAAGCTAATTAGCAAATTAGTCCTTGATGATGAAATCTCATTGACTCTTGACTTCTGGTGTTACATCAGACAGACAGCAGTCCATATTTGACGTAAAGAACATATTTCTGGCCCAAGAGCGCCTGATCTTAAACATTCTTTACATACTCATTGATTCCTTCTGATTTTATTTCAGCCAAACAAAAGTCTGTATTAGACCTACTTCAACATTTTTTGTCCCAAGAGTCCTCGATCATGAATTTTGTATACATACTCTTTGCCTCACACTGATGTTCCTTCAGCCATACATGAGCCCATGTTTGAGCTACAGAACATATCTCTGGCAAATTAGTCCTCGCTCATCAACTTTTTATACATACACATTTGTTGTTTGTGTACAGAAACCGATAAGTCCGTTTTAGCGAATCAGCGCACAGTATTCAGGTCAGGTGACAAGGCTTCTAGTCACTTCAAAAAGACGCGCTAGCTGAGGGAAGTTTTGTCAAAGCTGACTAAAAGTGATCGAGGATTTATAATTTCGACTCCTGAGGGCTGTTTCATAAAAGATGCTAAGAAAACCTGACTTGAATTAACCTAACAAATGAGTTGGGGCTAAAGCGGTTTCATAAAAGGTAATTGAAGTGCACACAGTCCCACTAATTCGATCCAGGTTTACCTAGACAAGATAATTTTGCGTGCACGCTTTTTTTAAGCAGCCCTAGAGGTAGATCATGGATCAAATCAATCCACCATAGGAAACAACATACATTTTGTGCTATTTTATGCGTTTGAGACATGGTGTTTTCCTCAGTGCATATAACTTACTTCTCACAAGTTTATTCTCCATCTGTAAATGTTAGAAAGTCATGCAAATATTTCCATTTTGCTGCTAAACTTCACAGTGAATGAGCGCTGCTGCACGCATGCACGCTAAACAGACGGAATGCAATAGAAGTGCAATAATTCTAAAATATACATTTCGCTAAAATATTTGATGTTGGACATTCAGGGCCCTATCTTGCACCCAGCGCAATTGACTTTGTACACTGACGCATGTGTCATTCCTATTTTGCACCCGCGCAAAGCGCGCTTTTCCCTCCACAGAAGCACGTCGCTAAACTAGTGAATGAACTTGCACTCCCTGGGCGGTTCAGCGCAAAAAAGGAGGCGTGTTCCGGCGCAAACAATCCCTGGTGCTATTTTGCTGTTCCATTAAACAATTGCGCCACTGACCAGAAAAAACCTAGTCTAAAGTCAGTGGCGCGTTGCGCGTTGTTCATTATGCTATTTTAAGGGCGCATGCTTGACCATAATGTATAGCGTGCACAACGCGCATACACTTTGCTCATGTAATCTACACAGATGCAACAGTTATTTTTGCAAATCATAAATTGTTACACTAAAAAAATATTAACACATGAGATGACGGAAATCATTGTGGTGTGCCACGAAGATGTGAAAAAATAGGCATAAATCTAGCTTACAAATTATTCAGGCTAATTGTAGTAATTAAGGATCAGACCTGTTTGCCCAATAGTGGCAAGACATATATGTATATAAGGACATCTGACAAATTGGTTTGTCCGTCAAGAACCAGGAAAAAAAATCGACTGAAAAACTGAAAAAACTGAAAGACTGAAAAAAAAAAGACTGTGAAATCACCTTTACCATAATGTAAGTACATTAAAAACCTTAGTCTTCAACTTACCAGTTAAGTTGAGCTTGCTCATATTTTTTCCTTTTGCACAGTGAGATGGAGTATGTCTTGGGACAACGAATTAGACGCCGGAGGGAGAGGGTATACCGGCCCAGACAGACCTATCTCTCCCTCAGTGAGGAGGAATGCATAAGAAAGCTACGCCTGACCCGACAGGCTGTGACAGACATCTGCCATCTCCTGGCAGATGAGTTGGGGACTGATGCACAATGTCCCTATGCCTTCCCCGTGGCAGTAAAGGTTACAGCGGCATTGCATTTCTATGCATCTGGGTCGTTCCAGCACCCCCTTAGCTCCATTGGAGACATTTCACAATCTGCCATAAGTTTGGCTATACATGCAGTTACATCAGGTCTAGTCCGACATGCTGGGGAATACATCAAATTCCCCGTCACACCTGACAACCAGGAAAGAGCAAAGCAGGCATTTTGTGTGAAGTATGGGTTCCCTGGTGTCCTTGGTGTTATAGACTGCACCCATGTGCAGCTACGTGCCCCATCAGAAAACGCACTTGTATACATCAACCGCAAGGGAACCTATTCAATCAACGTACAAGTAATTTGCGATGCTTATAGTAAAATCACCCATGTCTTTGCGAATTATCCTGGCTCGAGCCACGACTCATTCATACTGGCAAACTCTACCATTCCTGCCATCTTCGAAGGGGAATCCCCCGTTGGATGGGTGGCTGTTAGGGGACAACGGGTATCCGTTAAAGACATGGCTGATGACACCATATTTGATGCCAGCAACAATTCGTGAAATGCAGTTTAATAGAAAACACACACAAACACGCTGTGTAATTGAACGAACGTTCGGCATACTGAAAATGCGCTTCAGGTGTTTGGATAGATCAGGAGGCACTTTACAGTACAGTCCTCAAAAGGTCGCAGCATTCTTTGTGGCGTGTTGTGTTTTACACAACATTTCCATAAATCAAGGTTGTGTTGTTGACATAGATGAGGAAATATTAGAGGACTTAAGGAGACGTGATGGTGAACTGCATGTGCCGATGCCACTTAACCCAAATGCCCCAGCAGCAGCACGGGAGAGGAGAGCTTATTTGACAGAAGAACTGCTGCATCGTCTATAGTGAGGTAAGCAAATTTATCTCGGTCTAATGTTATACTACATTGCAAAAATATAACCATACTCGTGATTCAGAGAGAACGAGTCCAAAACATTCAAAAGTATTTATTTGTGAAATTTCTTTGTATTTTGTCAAAAAGAAAAATCAATAGCAAACAGTAATTGATAAAAAAAAATACAAATGGAAAATGAGGTTAAAAATATTTAAACAGAAAAAGTTTATTTCTTTTTCCCCTCCTCTGGTAGTTTTGCGACGCGCGCCACGGCGGGATTGGACACCTGAGGGTCCGGGAATGGCATTGCGCGATGTGCGCCTGGTGGAACGGGTGGATGGAGATGGAGTGGGGGAAGGAGGAAGAGGCACAACAGGAGGTGGTGGTGCGCTTGAAGGGCCACGCTCCATGGCTGCAGCAATCCTCTCCAGGCTTGAGGAGATGCGCCCGAGAGGCCGCAGCAACATCGCCATCCGGTCAAGACGGCCATTCACACTTTGCCGCATCCCAGACAGCTCCCGCTCCAGCATTTCAAATCCGGTTTGCTGGAGCTGCAGGAAGGGGTGGTCCTCCGGTCTAGCAATGCTGCCACGGCGTGTAGCGGGTCTGGACCTTGATGGTTGCGCTGTTCCCTCCTCAGATGGCCCGTGCGCACGGCTCGCGAGGCCAGGGTCTTCCTGCGAAGCTGTTACATTGTTTTTCTTTATTGTGTGGCTGCGTTAAATGTTTTTCATGTAAATAACGATTAAAATATTTTCATAAGAAACCTTGTATGTGAATTTGTGTACCTTGGGGTTGGACTGCTTGCGTTTCTGATTAGGTGCCGATTTCAAAACCCCCAAATCCTTCAACGCTTTCAGCGGTGAGGGTGGACGCAGCGATGTCCTCTGCTGGCGTCAGGTCCTGGGTAGAGGCAGATCCACCTCCCGTTACACGGCATGCCCGATTGATGCTGGCAAGCTTGGACTTTCCCCGTTTTCTGATGTCATTGTAGTGCTTGCGGCACTGGTGCGACGTCCTGGGGATGCCAGCTGATGAAACAATTGTGGCTATTTCCTCCCACGCCTGTTTAACCGACGCTATTTTGGGTGGGTTTCTCCCATCCCCATACAACACAACTTCTCTGTCTTTCACTGCTCTTACAAGAACATCAGTCTCCTCGGCTGTGAACCACTCCTGGCGTGCGCCTGGTAAATACGCCATAATAATAGCAATCCATAATGGAACTTGCGCACCTGCTTTTAAAGGGAATGTTGGATGACGCTCTGATTGGTTTATTTCACGTTACGCCCAAACCACACCTATGAATAATGAAGCTACTTCAGACCAACCCATTTTAGATTTGGCCGGGTGCAAGAGCCATTTATCCCACCGGGAAAATAGCAACAGCGCCGAGACCCGCCCACAAAGTTACTTGCGCTTCGCGCTTTGACAGATCGTTAAAATAGGGCCCTCAATGTGCCTTATGTACACTTTTAAACCTACAAGTAAGTTTCACAAACATTTTTATGATAGTAACTGTTAATTAGGTTTCTGGACTGTATTTTACTGGTTCTAACTTAATTGGGATCATCATGGGGCAAAGACCAAAGTCCAATCACTGTTGTTTAATGGAAGTTTCAAGCCATTTGACATCCTCAATGCAGAGCGTTAACAGGTGTATAAGATACATTAGGTGTGTGTGTGTGTGGTTTCTATATTAAAAACAGAAATGTAAATAATCAGTTTACAGTAATAATGATAAACATTTAAATCAAATGAATAAACATGTGAGAACACGTGACTATACAAAATTAAAACACAATCAACTATTAATATGCATGTGACCATAGTCTTATATAACTACTATTCAATCCAGCATTATCTTCACAATCCACATAAATATGGCTTAAATGCCATTTGTATCGTGTAAACAATAAAGTATGAATATACAAAATATGATCCGTTTTCATTATTTCACTTATGCAGCGCGCATCTGAACACACGTGCAAAGATAGTAACACTGATATAGTGCTAGCCTTAGCTTCAACAGAAAGACACATTCAATATCAAAATGTATAAACAGAATACAACAATATCAATATAAACAAGGTTTAAGACCTTATATATGCAAATTAAACTTACTTTCAAAGTTACGCACACTCATCTATGGCTTGAGTACACACGAGCCCTCCACAGCGATAGAGCGGAACATAACAAGTTGCGTCAAACTCTGGGGGGCAGGACTAAGTTATGGCTGTCAATAATTCCCAAACAACCAATAAAAATCAACTTACTAAGCCTATTCAACAGCTGCCCCAATTTACAGGGTATTTCCTGGTACTATGGCTGAGACCTTACCCACTGGCCAGAGGGCTCGAGGCAATTGGTGATCCACTGTCCCAGTCTTTAGGTCTTTGCCAGCCTCAGTCATCCACTTTGTGCGAGTTTGCAGTTCAGGTAAGTATCTCTTGATGTAGTGGGCCCAAAAATGGTTGGCAAGGACCTGGCTATGTCTCCAGCACTTTCTGCCAAGTAATTCGGACAATTTGGGGTAAATCAGGGTCTGGCCGCCCTATTAAAAGGCTGTTCGGAGTGAAGGGGTCCACATCTGCTACATCCGATGACACGTTACTCAGGGGTTTGGAGTTTAACATGCCTTCAATCTCTGTAAGCACTGTACTTAGCACTTCCTCAGTTACATGTTGGGCCCCAAGCGTAACATTAAGAGCAGATTTTAGAGACCTGGGGCCTCATTTATAAACGTTGCGTACGCACAAAAGAAGGCGTACGCCACTCTCTACGCAATAATTGATATTTATAAAAAGCAAACTTGACGGGAAAATGTGCGGTCCTTCACGCAAGCTCTGACCCAGGCGTACGCACAAAAACGGGTGAAATGAGAAATGGCGACACCGTCGGCAGATGGAAGAAACACGTGAAAGTGAAAGTGAAAATGACAATACTGCCTCTCATAAATAACATGAAGACTTCACAAAGCAAGTCTTACAATTAACAGCCTACACGAACACCCGTTTGATCGATCAGCAGTGAAACAAACAAAAAAAATCAAACGAAAATTACAACAGAAATTCAAATGAACACATATTTGCAAAAAGAAAAGTGAAATATGTTCTGCAATACTGGCATGTTGTGCAATTCATCCTCATAAATAATATAGTTAACTGAACGAAATAATGTACAAAACTGATATTCTCGTCAATGCGTCCGTCTGGCGGAGCAGATATAGTTGCAATTAGATAGACAGATAGATAGATAATTAAGGAGATAGATAGATAGATAGATAGATAGATAGATAGATAGATAGATAGATAGATAGATAGATAGATTAATTGTCCACTGGGGAAAGTTGTTTTCATAGTAAAACATTTCTTCATAAGCTACGGAATTATGGTATTCATGCATATGCCTTTAGTTTGTTTTATTTTTGATAAAACAATGTATGGCGTATGTCTCAACCATTCAGAAAGCAACAAGAAATTACATTTGCGCTGAACAATTTCCCATTTCCACGTCGATTATTACCGACATCTGTAGCTTGTCAGATGCAATTAAATGGATGGAAATAAAATGCCCCATCACAATGCGTAATGACGCACAATGGCTGATCTTGCGCTCTTAGAAGATGTGGCAAATGGAAGAATTCGGAGTGAACGCATCTTTAGACAGCAAGAAGACTTGCTGGCAAACGAGGACGAGTGGCTTATGAGCCGGTTCCGACTTCCTCGAGCCGTCCTGTTGGACCTCTGCGGGCTTTTGGGCCCGGCGTTACAGAGGAGCACTCGGAGGAACCACGCCGTGCCAGTCCCACTTCAAGTCCTAACAACACTAGGATTCCTGGCGACTGGCACTTTTCAGAGGGAATTGGCTGACAGGTCAGGAATATCTCAGCCGACCCTTAGCCGGGTAATGCCAGACGTGTTAAAAGGCATAATAGCTTCGTCCCATGATTCCATAAAGTTTCCATACACGGCGGGTGAACAGGCAAACAAGAAAGCTCAATTTGCAGCTATGTATGGTTTCCCAAATGTCATCGGTGCTATTGACTGCACTCATGTTGCCATAAGGGCACCGAACGTTAATGAAAATACTTTCATTAATCGAAAGCATTTTCATTCAATCAATGTCCAAATTATTTGTGATGCAGACATGTTGCTCACTAATGTAGTAGCTCGGTGGCCTGGGTCAACCCATGACTCATTTATTTTAAGACACAGCAGTGTTGGACGCAGACTCGAGGCTGGTGCTATACGTGATGGCTGGCTTCTAGGTACGTTTGATTATAGACATTCACATTTTAATGTACTTCAATGTCTTAACCCTTTCACTATCCTTGCAGGGGACAGTGGATATCCCCTCAAACAGTGGCTGCTTACGCCTTTCCTCAACCCACATAGTGCAGAGGAAAGGCACTACAACATGTGCCACAGCTGAGCTCGCGCTATAGTGGAGCGCACCATCGGCCTGTTTAAGGGCAGATGGCGCTGCCTCGACTGCACTGGAGGGAGGTTATTGTACACACCTGAAAAGGTGTGCCAAATCGTGCTGGCATGTGCTGTGCTACACAATGTGGCACAGCTTAAAAACGTGCCTCTACCCCCTGGCGCCGATTGCTGTGTTGGCCCCGACCCTGAACCCCATCCCCACGCATTTGAGCCAAATGCTGCTGCTGTGCACCAGCGTTTGGAAGTGATGCATCGCTTGTAAAGAACAACAAAAGGTGTGGAAAATATTATTTATTCAAGAATTCCCTCATCGTGCAGTTTATTTCAGTCAGGGCAGTCTTGATTTCGCCCAACTCCTTGGCCACCTCTCTGATTGAACTAATGACTTCCCTCTGCATTTCAAGGACTGCATCGGTGAGGACACGTCCACTGCTGGAGGGTTGAGAGCCGCGTGCCGTGGAGACGCTGGGTCCAGACGGCTGCTCAGCTGCAGCATCGTAACCACTGGCCCCGCTGGAACACCCAGCAACTGAAATAAAATTGTTCTATATTAATAAACTGTAATTGTGTAGCCTGCATACATGTGACTTGACTGCATTCATTTTACTTATTTCTCTTACCTGTGTCACCCGGTGCATCTGGCGCGTCAGTGTCCCCCTCCGCCTCAGTCACCACTCCACTTAATAGGGATTCCCCAATAATTGCCGCCAGTCTCTCATCAAGAGGGGTCAGCTCCGGTGTCCCCTTTCCCCCACCCGTGGCAGACACACTCTGGCGATGGAGCGCTAGACGTTTTTTTGCCTCGACTTTGATGTCCGACCATTTCTTTTTTATTTCGGCCACAGTCCGAGGTTGTGAGGCTACAGCATTTACGGCGTCTGCCACCGTTTGCCACTCAAGTGCCTTTTTGGCATTAGTAATGCCCACACTGTGCCCTCCAAACAACATTTTTCTCCTCTTTTCCACCTCGCCAACGATAACTTCTACTTCACATTGAGTGAAGTTACGTTTTTTTGATTTCCTCTCTGTGTTTGCCATGATTTCGCAATCAATGAATATTAACTTGTGGGCGTTTCACGGACTATTTATGGGCGTGTCATGAAGCCGCAAAAGCTGCGCTACATTTAGAATTGATTGTGATTTATTAAGGGAAAAATCCGTAGGATGTGCGTGCGCACGGTTTTATAAATCCGAATATTTCTGTGCGTACGCACGTCCTATGTATCATCCGTATGCCACTTCTGACGCAAAACCTACGCAAAGTTTTATAAATGAGGCCCCTGATCTCTCTCTCCCATAGTCCACCAAAATGAGGCGCTCCAGGGGGATTACATTTGAACTGAATTTTCTGCTTTGCAAGCTGACTTTGCAAAGTTGGTTGCATAGCGGCAAATGCTTCTTCATGGGGAGTTCATGGGGAGTTCCTCTGCGTGCGATGAATCTGCGCAGGGCCATGAGGAATGAATCTGTATCAATTTTGGGGAGTAAATCAATGTAAACTCCTCTGGTCGTCATACATTTAAATATGATTCCCCACCGTTTTTCATTGCGGCGGCCTACTTTGATTGTGAAAGGCCCAAAACAATCAACACCAGTCAATAAAAAGCTGGGCAGTAGAGACGAAGTCGGGCTGGTGGTAAATCTGCCATTTTCGGCACTTCTGGCTTTCCGCGCCATTTTTTGCACTCATGACACTGATGTTGATGTCACCGTACTGCTTCTCGGCCTCTAATGATCCAGTATTTTCGGCGCAACTCAGCAAATACTCTTTCTGCACCAGGATGATGGAGTTTCTCATCATAATGTTGGATCAGGAGTTGACTGAGTGGGTGTTTGGGATCAAGGACAATTGGATGGGCAGTATCTTGCCCAAGCAGCTCACTACGTCGCAGACGGCCACCAACTCTTATGAGCCCAGTAGACTGGTCAATTTCTGGGGCAAGTGATATTAATCTACTGTTGGAAGGCAAGGATTTACCACATGTTAATGAGTCAAGTTCAACTGGGAAACACATAGCTTGGGCTTGCTTTAGGAGTGAGATCTCAGCGGCTGCATAGTCTTAGCCAGATAAATCTCTCACCTGATTGGCTTCTTTTAACTGTTCTTGTGCTTCATGTTCCACCAGTTGGTTAAAACTGCGGTATGGTGAGAATTCTTGCATTATGTCTGAGAAGTCTACTGTGGTGAGGCTGCAGAAGGTTACCTTCTTCTCTTCATCTGTGCTGTCTGGGATTGATTCCTCTGGGTCATTAGGCCAGGTACTTAGGTCTTGCCACAAAAAGTGTGGTCCTTGTTTCCACTGACCTGGCACTGATAGCTGTTGAAGTGTTTTACCATGGGTAATGTCATCTGCAGGATTGTTTTCAGACTTCACATAACGCCATGCTTGAGAAGTGGTCAGCTCCTGAATTTCTGCAATTCTTGTGCCTACAAACACTTTATATCTGCATGAATCTGATTTGATCCAAGCCACAGTGTCACCTGTTGAATGTTCAAGGTGAGTTCCCTTTCCAAAAATCTTGCCAGCTGAGCTCGATAAGTGCTGCACACAGTTCTAGCCTGGAAACAGATAACTGACGTTTTGGTGCCACCCTTGATCTTGCTGTCACAAATGCAACCTCAACTTGGCCCTGAGGACTCTCTGTTCTCAGGTATGCCACTGACCCATAAGCATGATTTGAAGCATCACAGAATATATGGATGTCTCTTTTGCACACTTCAGAATCCAGTTCTGTGCTAGTGTAGCATCGTGGTATGGCAATCTTGTTCAGATACTGCAATTCTTCTTCCCATTCATGCCAGGCTTGCAAGAAGTCACTTGGTAGCAATGGGTCATCCCATTCATGTTTTTAATCCCACAGTCTTTGTATCAGTACTTTGGCTCTTGTTGTAAAGGGGATAATGTAGCCTAGTGGGTCGTACTGACTAGCTAAGACCTGATAGACATACCGCATCGTGGGCACTTGTGGTTCCCTCAGGCGAGCTTTGTAACCAAGTGTGTCTGCTTGGCAAATCCAATGTAAACCCAATGTGGATTTATTGGGTTCTCATTTTTCTCAGATCTGACTTCTACAGGGAGGTGAGCAACGACAGAAGGAATGTTGCTAGCCCATTGTCTTAATTCAAACCCACCAGAAAGAAGAAGAGCTTGCAGCTTGTTCACCATTTCAGTCGCTTTGTCAGTAGAAGTTACACTCTGCAGATAATTGTCCACATAGAAATGTTTCTCTACAGCCACACGTGTGTCTTCTCCTGGATCAGTGTTCTCTTGAACATGTTTTAGGACAGCAAATGTTGCACAGCATAGGGTTGCATGTTGTCCCAAATGGCAAAACTTGCCACTCATAGACACTGACTGGTGTATCATGTTGCGCCACAGAAATCTGAGAAGTGGTTTATCTTCTGGGAGCAGACGAATCTGGTGAAACATGCCCTTGATATCGCTTGTGATTGCAATAGCATGCTCTCTGAAACGAAGTAATACTCCTAGTAAAGTAGAAGTGAGGGTAGGCCCAGGTGAGAGGTACTCAATGAGGTTATGGCCTTGGTACTGAAAGGAACAACTGTACACCACTCTGTGCTTTCCATTATGGTGTACCATGTGGTGCGGTATGTACCACGATTCAGAGGTTTGATCAACTGCTTCAGTAGCCAGCTTGACAACATAACCAGATTGCTCCAGTCTTTCGATTTCTTGGTTATAAGTCTTTGTGAGTTCTAGACTTTTGCTGAGACGCCTTTCCATTGCTCTGAGTTGAGGAAGAACGGCCTCTTTAGGTGCTTGCAATTGGGGAATGTTCTTTTTTCGCAGAAGCGGTGTGGCATAGCGGAACACTCCATTTACATTTACCCTTACTGTCTTAGTCTCAAGCAGAATGATGGCCTCCTGATCACAACGTGAGCGTGTCACCATCTTCTCATTGCGGTATGGTAATATGTCAAGCTGCCAGAGTCTTTCTACATGTTTCAACAACTCTTCTGAAGTGGAGGTCACAGATGTGAAAAGGCATTGTTGCTCTGGTATCTGGTGCTGAACTACATTAGCTGGCCCTTGCAGTGTCCAGCCTAATCTGGTCCTTATAGCAGCTGGTCCGCCTGGTGGTCCAAAGCGCACTGGCTCCATGGGGGTGATCAAGTGGTGATGATCAGAGCCTATAAGCAACAATGGCTGAATTTGCGAAAAGGCATGAAGAGGCAGTCCCTTGAGATGCTGGTATCTCCTTTGCAGAAGGGTAACTGGATGTGAATGCTTAGCCAAACTCAAATTCTCAGCAGTAAAGGCACCCGTTATTTTGAACCTTTTGCTTGGCTGAAATGCTGGGGACAGAGTGAAAGATACTCTTGTACCTTATATGACTTGGGTATCATATCACACTGTTCTCAAAGATAGAGTTTCAGTCTGTCCATTAAGCTTAAGCTGCTGTGCTGCACCATGAAGCAGAATTGTACGTTCAGAACCATCGTCCAGAATTGCATAAGCCATCATTGAATGTTTGCCATTATGCAACAGCACTTTACAAATTTTCAGAAGGAATTGGCTGCCACCTGCTGGACGATCTAGGTATAGCATTTGACTTTGTTGGGGTCTCTCATGAGAGTCCTTCATCTCTGTTGACTTGATGTTGATGTCATGCAAGACGATGTTTGCCCTTGCAAGTTTTGCATGTGGCTTTGAGTCTACACTGGGCTGCCTGATGTTTCCTTCCGCACCTCCAACATCTCTTATTTGACTTAATCCAGTTAGTTTTGAGCTCACTGGTTAGCTGTGTAAAGTTAGTACACTGGTTAAGATAGTGGTGGTTATTGTCACAGTAATGACAGTACACAATCTTGCCAGGGTTTTGAAATTCTGAAGTTTTAGCAGCTGGAGGGTTTGTAGACTGATCTGCACCATGCAAAATGCTGCTGTCGCTGAGTCTCTTTCTGTTGACCAACACGTCCCCTTGTTTCACTTGTACTGAGTTTACAGTCAGTGGGTTGCACCTGCAGTTCGAATTCCAGCCAGTGTGAAAAGTCGAGTAGGTTTGGAATGGGATTTCTGAGGGGGTGAACATACCTCTTAAAGTTAGCCTTGAGATCATGAGGGAGTTTGGACATGAGTCTTGCCACATGTGAGCCACACTGCAATTCAAAGGCTCCCTTCTCATCCAGCTGGTCAAGCATACCCACCAATGCCCGGACTCTGAGGGCAAACCTCCGAAAGGCCTGCGTATCCTCACTGCGAATATTTGGCCCGTCCATTAAGTCAGCAATTTTCTGTAATGCCAACTAATGAGGCTGTCCGTAATGTTCAGTAAGTGATTGCATTGTTTGGGTGTATAGATAGCGGGAGTTGCTGTAAGAGTCCGCAATTAGAAGGGCCTCTTCAAATTTCAGATGCTCAAGCAGAATTAGATATTTAAACTGTTCAGATGCATCATATGGCAGCAAATTGTCAAGAGATATCTTGAGTCTAGCAAACTGCCGTGGATCCTCTACTGTAAAATCTGGTATTGAAGGGGTAGGACCTCGATAAATGCTCTCTCTGGTGGGAGGAGAATGAGAGTGGTGAACAAAGTCTCTTGGCTGATAATGAGGCCTTGGGTAGTAATCAGGTTGTTCTCTGAATCTGAAGTCAGATGAAGGGGAAGGGTGGCGTATATGTGGCTGTGGTGGGATGTGTCCCTGGTCGTGCGAAAAGCTTGGGCTTCGAGCAGTGTGTACACTTATCTTGTGCTTTGGTGTGGACTGCAGCCTCATTTCTGAAAGTTCACTTGACAACTCAGTTTCATCGTCTGGCTCCTCATCTGCTAGCTCTGCTCTTTCATCATCCATGACTGGTTTTCCAGTCTCTTTTGAGGTCTGATTACTCACTTGAGCTACTGGTGACTTGTTTAGACGTGGAGCTGGGACAGGAGAGATTACTGTCTGTTTCTTAGCTGCCTTTCTTAATGAGTGAGTGCGAGGCAGGGGCACAGGACACTGTGATGAGTCTGTTTCATCCATTTCAGAGCTGTGGTTCATGTCCTCTATCGTTTTATGCAGTTGTCTGTTCTCTTCTCGTAGCTGCCAAATCAATCTGTAATCAATCCTCTGTAAAATCATCTCGATCAGCTTAGCTGCCCAGGCTAGGACTAGGTTAATTTGTTTATTGTTATAAACCACCCTTTGTATTAATATCCCTTGTTAGGTTGTATAGTTCCTAGTTCTGGCCTCCTCCTGAGGGAGTTGTTATGCTCAGTTCCCCTTGTTTATGTAGGTGCAATGGCTGAGGTTAACAGCTAAGGTAGCAGTCTGCTATTAGCATCCCTGGTGTTGTTTTCTCAGGTGGCAGGCCCTTATCTTTGCTTTATACATGCTATGAATTTGTCTTTCCCCTGAGCCCCTTGAATTTACATTCAGGTTTGAGTTACGGTGCTAGCTTTTTACGGTGCACACCTGTTCTCATAATTGTAGGCTGTTTTGGCCTCTATTTAAGGACGTGGTGACTTTTGTACTCCCCGGTTAGGGTTTGTGTTTCACTGAGTGCATCACCTGTTGTATTGCACACTGAGGTTGAGTGTAGAGAGTCTTACTTTTAGTTTGGTCTCCCGCTAAGTGATCATTGCCACAGCAGCTATATTGCATATAACTGTAGAAGTTGTTGGCTCTATTGTCTTTAGCCTCCTTCTAGTTTGCAGCTTTCAGGCGCTGTTAGGATATGGTCATGAGTTTTGCTCACGTACTTTAAAATTGCCACAGGTTTATGCTCGTACCCGTTTGAGGTTGTTGGCCTTGTAGGCCTCCCTTAGACCATGTTAGCATTTCATTGTACCCTGTAATTATATGTTGGTTCATTGCCTGTTGGAATGTGTAGACTTAGCTCAGGTTGTGTTAAGCTAGTTACCCACAATGGTTTGTTGGATCTAGAGCTGGTCCCCTTTGAGCTTGGTCCCCTTTATACCACTAGCTGGCGCCACGTGTGGTTGGAGTTGTAGGCCCTATTTAGGCCTCCTTTCAGGTTACATGTTGGCACAGTTTTGTGTTGGTATGTATGTGACTCATCGCCATGGGTGGGTCGTGATTGCCATTACCTGAGGCCACGTGTTTACAAGTCATAGGCCTTGTAGGCCTCCTGGGTAGCACGTTGGAGTTCAGTTGTGTACTCCTCTCACTTTGAAAATAAAAGGTACGAGTACGTTTCTGAGTGGCTTGCCTCTCAGGGTGAGTTTTTGTGTTAAACCGCATTGCTGTTCGGTTTTTCTGCATTTGCTTCTTTGAGCATGGTTTCTCCTTTAGCTCTAGTTGAGCTAAGTAGCTACCTCGTAAGTAACTTGATTCTATTTTTGCTCCTAGAACTTTAGTGGCCACTAGCTAGCGCCGTGTGTTGACAGGTAGGCCCTCTGGGCCTCCTTTCAGAACATGTTGGTGTATGTTGTAGTGTACTCCTCTCGCTAAAAGAGTAGAGCTGCTTTACCGAGTATGCTGCTAGTTGGCCAGGGTCCCAGGTAACTTATTAACCTCCTTGCAGTTCGGTTATTTGTTCCGCCTGGAGCTTGAAAACACTGCCATGGGCTGATGCCACATGTCCGACTGAGGTTATAGGCCCGTTTTGGGGCCTTCCTTAGCACGTGATGGCGTATGTTGTACTCCTCTTGCTTTAAAGAGTAAAAAGTTATTTTACCAAGTGCACTTCTTGTTGGATTGTGTTGGATGGACTGTTATTTGGGCACTCACAGTCTTATCTGCTGTTACTGAAGTCATGTGGTTTGTTCTTGCTCCCAGCAAGTTAGACGTTCAGGTGTGCAGCCTTGTCAGGCTGCTCTTGGACTTCCCACTATGTGACTAAGTATATTAGTGTGATATGTAGTTCTTTATGCAGAACTTTTGGTCATGTTGGAGGCACCTTTCCGGCCTCCATGATTATGTGCCTACAGTATGGTCTGTCTGTTAGGTTGAGCTTTGTACTCCCCTTTTAGGGTTATTTTTGTAATTGTGCTTAGCTCCCTAAGCTGATCATTGGTTGAAGACTTCTATGAAGCCTCCCGTTGAGATCAGCCCCCAGGCTGGTTTGTGCTCCCCTGTATCAGGGTTCCTTATCGCACAGCCTCCTCAGTGCAAATAATCAGGCACTGAGTAGATCCTAGGATTGAGTAGAGTATACTCCCCTCAATAAGACTGAACTCCAGTTTCAGCTGAGTTCTGCTCTCCAGGATGCCCGTCTCTACGCGTCGGTTTGAGTTGCTTACTGCCATTTTGCAGTCACTCTTACTTGCTGTCTTCTATGAAGAATGCATTTGTAGAGATTCTGTTTACAGACAGGGTTGGCCAAGACTGAGTTTGTCCCATGTCAGAGTAAGTCGGCCTCCCTGGTGGCCTTTTAGTGATTGGCTGGGGTTCCCTTCGGTTCCCTGGCCACATTCCCTTTAAGGGACCTCTTTCCTCGGAATGTTGGTCCCAGAAGCTTTGAGCAGCCTTGGTAGGCTTTCTGCGGAAGGCCTCTTTGAGGCTCAGCTTGGGCTGTTGGCAATAGGGAATGCTGTCACTGACAGCCTTGCGTGACCCGAGGGTGAGTTGCTTCTGGCATTTCTCTCAAAACTGCTGGATGTTTGTCTAGCCATCTTTGGCATGCACTCTCCTCGAGCATGGCGGCGTGGGTATATCGTTCCCCAAATGTGGTAAACACAGAGTTCAGTTCCCTTTCGAAAGGGAACGTCTCAGGTTACGTATGTTACCATGGTTCCCTGAGAACAGGGAACGAGACTCTGCGTTGCCATGCCATGCCTCGGGCTGCCTGCTGAACAGTCCCTCAAGATGATACGGTACTGACCACTAGGTGCTCCTTATATACTTCCGGGTCGCATTATGATGACGTCGCTGGCCAATGGTATTGGAGTGGTTTGATTCTTGGCTTTCAGACATTGGTTCACGAGTGACATTCCCCAAATGCGGTAAACGCAGAGTCTTGTTCCCGGTTCTCAGGGAACCATGGTTACATACGTAACTTGAGATGTTTTGCATATTTGACCTAAAGGACATATTTCTGGCCAAAGAGTACTTGACTTGAACATACATTACTATTGACTCCTTCTGATGCTACTTCATGCATACAGAAGTCCATATTAGACCTACAGAACATACTGTATTTCTGGCTAATTAGTCCTCAAACATGAACTTCATATGCATACTTATTGACTTCATCAGGTGTTAGATAAGCCACACAGTAGTCCATATTTGACTGACTGAGCATAGTTCTGGCCAAAGAGTATTCAATATTGAGTTTTATACTCATTGACGCCTTCTGATATCACATCAGCCATAGAGTAGTCCACATTTTACCTAATGAACATATTTTTGGCCCAAGAGCTCTTGATCTTGAACTCGATGAAGCATCTTCAACTCGAGCTATGATATACCACCCACAGTGAATAAATATAGGATATGATTATTACATAGGGCAAGGTACCTGAGATGAAGGTGGAGTTTGGGGAGGTGGAGGGATGCTTGAACAGCTTAGACGGAAGAGAGGTAAGCAGCTGCTTATATACTCTGGTTGTTGACTGGAAGATTAGATGGGCTTGCTCCTCCCTAAATTACGTTTAGGAACTTCACAAAGAACATATTTCTGGCAGAAGAGCGCCAATTTTATTTCAGCCAAACAAAAGTCCGTATTAGACCTACTTCAACATTTTTTGTCCCAAGAGTCCTCGATCATGAATTTTGTATACATACTCTTTGCCTCACTCTGATGTTCCTTCAGCCATACATGAGCCCATGTTTGAGCTACAGAGCATATCTCTGGCAAATTAGTCCTCGCTCATGAACTTTTTATACATACTCATTGCCTCACTCTGTTTCTTCACCCATACAGAAGTCCATATTAGACCTGCTGAACATATTTTTGGCAAATTAGTCATGAACTTCATCACCATCTGATGTTAGATAAGCCAGACAGTAGTCCATATTTGACCGACTGAACATATTTCTGGCTACAGAGTGTTCGACATTGAAGTTTTTATATATACTCATTGACACCTTCTGATGTCACATCAGCCATATGGAAGTCTATATTTGACCTACTGATCATATTTCTGGCAAATTAGTCCTCGATGATGAACTTTTTATACTAACTCATTGAATCCTTCTGATGATACATCAGCCATAGAGTTTTGCATATTTGACCTAAAGGACATATTTCTGGCCAAAGAGTACTTGACTTGAACATACATTACTATTGACTCCTTCTGCCTACAGAAGTCCATAGTAAACCTACAGAACATATTTCTGGCTAATTAGTCCTCAAACATGAACTTCATATGCATACTTATTGACTCCATCAGATGTTAGATAAGCCACACAGCAGTCCATATTTGACTGACTTAACATATTTCTGGCCCAAGAGTCCTCGATCATGAACTTTATATATATGCCTCACTCTGAGGTTACTTCAGCCATAGAGTATTGCATATTTGACACAATGGGCATATTTATGGCCAAAGAGTTCTCGATTTTGAACTTTTTATACATTATCATTGACTCCTTCTGATGTTACTTCACCCACACAAAATCCTTATTAGACCTATTGGACATATTTAAAAACAAAATGGAATTTATGTCAATTATGTAATTTAGGTAGTGTAAGTATATTTTCTGAGGTGGCATCTGTAACCTGTGTAAATATTTCAGCAACAAGGGTGATTTGAAACATGTATCTTGCATTGTTTGCTATTGTATTAACTGAATGTTAAAAGTACTAAATTGAAAGAAGATCATACATGCTGTTGTGTTTTGGTGATTAAACCAAATGTTCTCATTACATATTACAATGATATTGTGTTTTGAAACAGTGATCATGTAAAATGAAAATGGATGAACACAGAGCAGGACAGAGTACAAAGAAAAAGAAATAGTTAGAAAGAAACAGCTAGAATGAAAGCATGAGATCAGGTTTTGAAAGAATGACTAGCTGTGTTACAAGTGTGATCAGTTTGGATTTATGTACTAAGAGTTTTGAAAATGTATACCTTATTTGTGAAAATAGTACAAAAGTGAATACAAAGAAACTCTATTACAAACAATTATGTAATTTAGGTAATGTTAGTGTATTTTCTAATGTTTCATCTGTAGCCTGTGTAACTATTTCAGCAACAAGGGTGATTTGAAACATGTATCTTGCATTGTTTGCTATTGAGTTAACTGATTGTTAAAAGTACTAAAATGAAAGAAGAACATATTGTTGTGTTTTGGTGATTAAACCAAATGTTCGCATTACATCTTGTGTTTTGAAATAATCAGTTCATTAATAAACACTGACAAGCACATTATCTCATATTTCTAGCTATGTGCTAGCTATATTAACTAATGATCTAAGCGTTATGTAATGTTTGTTAATTATTTATTAATGTTTAATAATAATTTATTAATTTTAATTTATTATTAATGTTTAATAATTTATAAAGTGTTACCTAATTATTATTTCTTATTAAAACAGTTGTCATGTTTAATATTTTTGTGGAAACCTTGATACATTTTTAAGATTCTTTAAATGGATATAAACTTAGAAAGAAAATTGTTTTTTAAATAGAAATCATTATAAATAACTTTACTGTCACTTTTTTTATGAATTTAATGTATTAATTTAATAAGTATTAATTTATTTATTTATTTATTTTTTTAAATCATACTGTCCCCAAATTTTTAAATTGTAGTGCATATTTTAATTTACAGCATATATTACTTTTAAAAAAAATAACATCTGTTCAACATCCCATACGCACTATGTTAGATATTGTGTATGAAGAATGATAAAACAGCAATAGTGCTTTAATTAAAAGGCTGGTATGTCAAAAACATGAGTTTAACATCCAGAACCTCTCTTTGCCACTGTTACTGCTTTATGTGAAATATTTGGCTTGAGGATCTGGGTGATTGTTGTGTTTTTTTTTTTTGGTTTTTTTTTGCATTCTTTTCTTTCTCATAGATAGTTTTCAGTATCAGTATACAGTCTCATTAAGATGAATCATTATGTCTCACGTCAGCAGAACTGGTAATCACCTAAAATCTATCGATAAGAAGAAAAACATGTACCTGACTAACCTGCTCTGGCTCTGTGGAGACGTTGTGTGATGCTAATCTCTTGTCTCTACGCATGTGTTATGTACATTGCTGGTTCTATAAAGTCACACTCAGATTTCACGGACTCTCAGTCCTGATCTTCATTGTCGTTCCCACAGTCTCTCCTCTCCTGTGGTAAGAACTGTGCAGAATTAAATGAGACACCCCTGTCTTTTGATAATAAAACTTACTTAACTTTGTTGTGCACATACGATCTATTGAGCTTACCTTTTAAATACATGTTTCAGTCCTAAACATTTCTTAATGTGTGTTGTCTTTCAGAGCACAAGTCATCATGGCAACTAAGATAGTGATTCAGCAGCCTAAGCCCCTCATTTTGGCTCCTGGTTCTGACCAGTGGTCCACCAGCATCTGCGAATGTGACAACCTCAATGATTGTGAGTGCATTTTTTATGAAAATTACTATGGATAGTCGAATATTTAGTAGGTTGGTAATTGGTAGGTTTCTTCTTATTTTTCTTTGTATGGTTACTGATTTTCCACACCTTGTTCGGCAGGTTGCTTTGCGTTCTGGTGCTGCCCATGTTTCGCCTGCATCACAGCCAGAGATCATGGAGAATGTCTCTGCCTGCCTCTGTTGGACAGTTTTGGCCTCATCCCACCCATCACTATGGCAATGAGAGTGTCTGTCCGACGCACCTATGGCATTGAGGTAATGACTACAAAAATTCACTACAAAAAAATGCATATCTTAATCATTCTTTTTTTTTTTTTTTTCTCCAGTAAAAATGTATTGACAATTAAAACAAGAAAAAATAGTTGCTTAATTTTAGATAAGACAGGCTTTCTCAAATAAAGAATCATTTAGATAAATATTCTTTTATGTTCAGTGACTGACTGATTTCTTTCTCTCTTCATCAGGACTCTATTTGCAATGACTGTGTGTTATCCTTCTGCTGTGGGCCGTGCTCCTATTGCCAGATAAGACGTGAGATGAAGGCTCGCAACCAACCCGTCACCCTCTTAAGCTACCGAGCAAAATAAAACACTTCATCATCAGTCACCGAATTATAACTTCAACTCTAAAATGAACTCCGTTTGGAATTCAGTTCTGACCCAAGGAGTGATGTGGATTTCAGTTGTAGTCTGCTGAGGAATGAAGACTGAAAACTCTTCTCTAAAAATATATGATTCTTTAGGGTAACAGCCATATTGATGCTTCCTTAGACTTAATGGAACACTGTTTGTATCAACTGTGAGTTTATCACTTGGAATCATAAGGTCCTTGTTAATTTTGTTTCAAAGCTGTTGCTTTTTAGTTATGTTTTGTTTAATTTTATGAATATTTTTTAATGTATTATGTCATTTCATGTGTTGAAATAAAAAGAATTATGATAAAAACTGCACTCCTTTTTAATGTTCTTTTGATTTAGTGCACACTCACACACACTTGTTGGGTTTTCATGTTTTATGGTGACAATTTTTTTAAACTGTAAATTCTATCCCCCAACCCTAAACCTACCCATCACAGGAAAACAACAACAACAACAACAACAACAAAAAACATGATTTAGTATGATTTATAAGCTGTTTTCCTCATGGGGACCAAAAAAGCAAAACATCCCCACATGAATTTTGGTCCCGGACCACACACACACACACACATATGGGTTTCCATGTTTTATGGGGACTTTCCATAGACATAATGATTTTTATACTGTGCAAATTGTATATTATATCCGCTAACCCTAACACTGCCATTACAGAAAATGTCTCAGGTTACACATGCAACCATGGCTCTCTGAGAGAGGAACAAGACGGCACGTCAGCTGACGCAATGGGGATGCATCCCACAGGACCCAGGTGTCTGAGACATGTGTAACAACTTAGCCAATTATGGCCAACGCAGTGATGACATTGCAGGGAGCACGCAGTGTATAAAAAGTAAAACCCACCTTAATACCCACCTGGGTAAGGTGACAGAGAATCTGCCCACATCTGGCCACTCTAATTAAGAATATTATCAGGGAGCCAAACAGACAGCTTTGCCAGCTCAACCTAATGCCAGCCATCCCTTCGTAATTTTTTTATCATCATACTCTTCCAATAGCAATTATCTGCACCCTAACTCCTTCCTCAGAGGGGGAGGGAGGAAATTCTTATTCTCCTCATAAGCATAACTATTGTACCCCAGCACCCTCAGAGGGGGAGAAAGAGATAATTTCCCCTTAAAAAAATCCATTGTTGCCTTTCCTCAAAAAAACAACATTCTGTACCCCACGCCCTTCTCAGAGGGGGAGGGAAAAGATATACAACAAAACATAGTTTTTTTTTTTTTTTGGAAAAAGATATTTTCAAATAAAAGGGATTGCAGAACGGGGCACAACCTGAATAGCAGCCCTTTTCATGCCTTTTTTTTCTTTTTCTGACTTATTAAAGAACTTTTGAACTGAGTGCGGCTTACCTCTATGACGACGACACCGCCCACCCCTCCTTGGAGGCGAAGCACTCACCTTCTGCTCTTCTTTCTAGGAACTCGTCCCTGGCAAAGGCTCAGATGGTCTAGGAGGAGCCTGCACTCGGTGAGGAATGAACGTCCCAAAGGCAGCCGTCTGTGCACGCACCTCTCTAAACCTGTTCACTACTGTTTCAACGGAGGCGCCGAACAGTCCAAAGGGCAAGACAGGGGCATCCAAGAGTATAGCTTTGTCATACTCCTTGATGCCTGACAAATTAAGTCACAAATGCCTCTCCACTGGCACCAGAGCCGCCATAGACCGTCCAAGGTAATGAGCTGCCTGTCATGCACAGTTCGGAGACTGCCTCAGGGGAAAGCCCCTCCCCCTGATCCAGGTCCTTAAGCAGATTTGCCTGGTAAGCTTGTAATACTAACATAGTACGCAAAGCTCCACCAGTCTGACCAGCCGCTGAATACACTTTGCCCACTAATCTTGATGTCATCTGACATGGCTTAGAGGGCAAAACGGGAGTCTTCATAGATGAGGATGTCCCCGGGGAAAGATAACTCGCTAAATTTCTCTCCACCCATGGCATCCTTTCATAACCACTCACTCAGCCCCTCTACGTTAAAATAGTTCAAAGCAGAATGGGCCATGTGAACAGAGAAAGGATGTTCCCACGAACCTGTCACCTCAGTGTGCAGGTCTGGAAGAAATGGAAGGCTCACCAGAGCAGTGCATTTATGACTGCGCAGATATCGCTCGTCCAAGTGGCTGCTTGCAGTCTCGCACTTCGAGCCAGACCATTCCAAGCTAAGTCTGACTGTAGTGTGAGTCATAAGCTGCGCGCTGCCTCGGCATGCGCAGAACTCGGGCCGCGAGGCTCAGCGGCTTGACTCTCTTCACTCATGAAGAGCGCCAGCCGAGAGCGGAGCTGTCTCAGAAAGAAAACATCACAATGCACACATCCAGCCCCCTTGAGGGCTGAATGTGCATGTTCCACTCCTAGACATACATTCAGAATTATTGGCACCCTTGGTAAATATAATCAAAGATGACTGTAAAAATAAATCTGCATTGTTTATCCTTTTGATCTTTAATTCATAAAATTAGCAAAAATCTAACCTTTCATTGAAGAAAAAGAATTGAAAGTGGGGGGAAAGTCACATTATGAAATAAATGTTTATATCCAAAACACGTTGGCCACAATTTTTGGCACCCTTTTATTCAATAGTTTTTGCAACCTCCTTTTGCCAAGAAAACAGCTCTGACTCTTCTTCTATAATGCCTGATGAGTTTGGAGAACACCTGACAAGAGATCAGAGACCATTCCTTCATGCAGAATCTCTCCAGATCCTTCAGATTCCCAGCTCCATGTTAGTGCTTCTCTTATCTTCAGTTCACTCCACTCATTTTCTTTAGGGTTCAGGTCAGGGGACTGGGAAGACCATGGCAGAAGCTTCATTTTGTGCTCAGTGACACAGTTTTGTGTTGGTTTTGATGTTTGTTTTGGATCATTGTCCTGATGGTAGATCCAACCACGGCCCATTATTGGATTTCTAGCAGAAGAGGTCAGGTTTTGATTTTTTATCTGTTGATATTTGGTAGAAGCCATGAAGCAGAAAAATAGGCCCACAACATTAAAGATCCAGCAGTATATTTAACCGTGGGCATGGGGTACTTTTTATCCATGTGTGCACCAAACCCAGCTGGTGGGTTTGCTGCCAAAAAGCTCTTTTTTTTAGTTTCATCTGACCATAGAAGCCGGTCCCGTTTGAAGTTCCAGTCTTGTCTGACAACTGAGACTCAAGACTCAACTAATCTCTGCAATTCTCCAGTTGTGATCCTTGGAGTGTCTTTGGCCACTCAAACTCTCCTCCTCACCGCGCATTAGGGCGATTTAGATACATGTCCCAGACAGATTTGTAACATCTTTAGTTAATTTGAACTTCTTAATTATTGCCCTGATAGTGGAAATGGGGATTTTCAATGCTTTAGCTATTTTCATATAGCCACTTTCTATTTTGTGAAGCTCAACAATCCTTTGCTGCACATCAGAACTATATTCTTTGGTTTTACTCATTGATTAAAGTGATGAATGATTAAGGGAATTTGGCCTTTGTGTTTCCTCATGTTTATACTCCTGTGGAACAGGAAGTCATGGCTGGACAATTTCATGTTTATGATCACCCTGGAGTGCTAAAAAAATGTAAATATGAATGGGAATATACTTCAGAGATATTTTACTCATAAAAAATTTCATTTTATGAATTAAAGATCAAAAGGATAAACAATGCAGATTTATTTTTACAGTCATCTTTGATCATATTTACCAAGGGTGCCAATAATTCTGACCACCACTGTATAACACACGTATCATGACCATCGGCAGGCATTATGAAACGCAAGCAAGGAGGGATACAGCATTTAAATTGTTTGCTCACCTGTTCCTGTATCACACACTGCAATCTTCACACAGCACACAGACAAGCGGCTTTCTTTAGACATTGAAACTGATTACGTATTTTCAGGTGCCCCTTTTAAATGCTGGAAGCACCCTGTGACGTCATCACTTGGGAGTTTTTCCTTGCTAATCACCTTGTTTCAAAAACGCTTCCTTTCATTTTATCTTCTTGTTTTTTCCATTGTCTACAAACAATTAAAATGAATTATTTCATCATTATTTTTTTTAAACATTTGTCAAATTATAGAAAGAAATAAAGAAAGAAAGTACACCTGAATAGTCTTCTGTGTTATTAGGGATTTGCAATTTAGCAGATACTTTTTATCTAAACATACACTACTATTTACTGTAACCTTAAAGTACATGCTAGAAGACTGGGAAACGTAAAGACATATTGTACTGGCAGTCAATGATATTAGGCCTATCTTTGTATAATCAGTAAGAACGATCAAATGGTTTCATAAAATGTTCCTGACGTTTATGTTACGTGTACTGAGGATTAATCAATAATTCTGTTGTTTTTGCAAAGATTTGCAGAGAGTTTCACAACAACTAAAGACCTGCATATTAAGATATTAATCTATTAATTAAGATATTAATCTCACCTCATTATACATGTTTTAGGTACTTTCTCTTATTTCCAAAAGACAAAATGTAATACAATAGGAATAACTACAGGGGATTACAACACAAGCTTTACAATCATGTTGCATTTCTTGTCAATTTTTCAAAATCTATTGATCTTGCATACTTGTCATTTTTCTCATTATTGCCATGTTCCAGTCTGATGAAAACACAGCTAGAAAGTTGTTCTGTGATAAGCATCCTTTACTATGTGCGTACGTGTGGACGTGTATGAGTGTGAATCTATGTCTAGACATTCCAGACTTCCTCCCTACCTCATAAATAAATAACAGCATCACCCTCTCAAGGTGTCAATCGCTTACTGAACTTGCATCTCTGTCCCAGGTAAGGCAAAATCTGCTACCGAAGCAACTGTTGAGAAAAGTTGTTATATATATATATATATATATATATATATATATATATATATATATATATATATATAGTTTATATATAAAACACATTTTATTGTCTGAGTTTTTGAAGTCACCTGTTTAATAATTTCTAAAATTATGCTTTAGATTCTTAATTATAGTTTTCTTCTGGGATTTCAGAGTTATTAATTTTGAGAAACATTCATCATGGCAACCAAGATGGTGATTCAGCAGCCCAAGCCATTGATAGTGGCTGCTGCATCAGACCAGTGGAGCACCAGCATCTGCGAATGCGACAACGTCAATGAATGTAAGTTTGTGTGTTTCTGTATGAATTAAGACTTTTAAGAAAAAAGTTAAATCTCTGACTGCTGTAGAAACACTCTCTTTAGATGAATGATTTTAGCATGTGCTTTCGACAGAAAACTGACAGTCTGATTGTTAAGGTAGAATAATTAGTTGGGCGGTCTTCTGGTGATTCTGCAGGTTGTTTCTCTGTGTGGTGTTTCCCCTGCTTCGCCTGCATTACAGCCAGAGACCACGGAGAATGTCTCTGTCTCCCTCTACTAGACAGCTGCGGATGTATTCCTCCAGTTACTCTCTCCATGAGGGTGTCCATGCGCCGACGTTACGGCATCACGGTAAAGACAAAGACAAAGAGACTTTTTTTTTTTTAATTGTGTGCTGTGACAAGCTGAATCAGTGTACCTTAATCAGGGTAGTGCCATATTTAAATTTTGACAAGAATGAAAACGAGTCTGTGATGGTTATAAGTAGAGTTTGTTAAATGGATTGTACTGTTGTTTAACAACATACCTTGTTGAGTTACCAAAACTTTCTTTCTGAAAAAAAGAAGAAAAAAAACCCCAAAAACTTTCAGTAGACAAAAACTATTTTGAAAGTTGTGAGTTGTGAAAATTACATGATCTAGGGCCTTATTCAGTCTGTGCCATTAGGAGTGTTTGACTTGAAGCGCACTGAGCAGACCATCAAAGTGCCACAAGAGCGATTAGAGAGCAGACAGCTCTGCATGTTTTCGAATCGCTCTCGCAGTACTTTTATGTCATACACCGACAGGTCTGCTCAGCTTGCTTCAAGTTGAACAAACTTAACATCTATCTCTCACAGCCTCGTTTTCATCTGCGTTAAATTCAATATAGCATCTTACCTGACTAGATCTATTGAGCTTGTCTTACTAGAGACTACAAACTGTTGAACACCATCACAAAAGGTCAAAGATCTTAAATTGTGGTTCATTATGTTTAACCCAATTTTTCTTCATGCAGGACTCTATCTGTAATGACTGCGTGTACTCTTTCTTCTGTGGACCATGCTCATGGTGCCAGATCAGACGGGAGATGAAGGCAAGACTCCATCCTATCACTCTGTTCAACAACAGGCCAACCTAAAGATCACCATCATCTTCCTCATCTTCATCAGCTTTTTTTCACAATTTCACAATTTTCACAATACATTCTCTAAAGTGTTCTTTGTCCTTCACGTCAGTCACATCAGTCCAAAAAACAAAGACTTACTGTTCTGCAGGTGTAATCAGAGCTTTTGATCTTCCTCCCACACACACTGACCTGAGATCAGCCCTTGGCATTGTATTGTAGTGGAATGTTTTACATATTGTTGGTGTACAGCTTTAATACAGGAAATGAAGCATTTTTGAACAATGAATTCCCTTAAGGAATATGCCAATTTAGGATTTTTAGTGTTATAGCATATTTAGTGTCACAACACATTAATTATTTTTATTATAGATTGTTGTATTATGCTTTAATTTTTAAAGTTATAGTATATTCTTTTCTTTTTATCTCACACTCTGTATCTTTATAAAAATATCTGCTTAATATGATTTTCACTGTAGTTGGAAAGTTGCTATATTGAGCCATTGATATGTGACACTGGAGGTTTGATATTAGAAAAAATGTGAAAAAGATGTGTTTGCGCAGATCTGTATATGATTAAATGTATAGAATATAAAAATATGTTGGGGCACTCAATAAAGCTGATTAAAAAGATAATCGTTCTATCAAAAAAAGAAAAAGAAAAAGAAAAAAAGAAAAAAGAATTATTTTCAGAAATGATCCTTAGAAACAATTATAGGCTACTGTTTTCCACTTTTACAAAAAGTGAACAGGAACTGGGACTGACAAGCTCAAAAAAGCACCATGCAACTAATGAACTGATCTAGACCGAAATTACTTTTAATATTAAAATTCACAGGGCCCAGGACAAAATTATCTTGATTAATTTTTTTCATATGAATGTCCACCCATTTTCTTCTTTTTACAATTAAAGGTAGGGTAGGCAATTTCGGAGATTTCCCAATTCGCCTACTTAAACTATGCCTTAAATGTTTTTGTGAAGAAAAACTATATACTTTTTATTGTGTAGCAGAAGAGTAGGCAAGTTTTTGGGACATATTACTTCGCTTAGTTACCATTTAAACTGCCCTGTCAATCATCTTGACACAGTTAAAATCCTCCACATTCAATTTAATTTAATGTCCTACTGTTTCAGAGAGAAATGTAGTAACATGTTGATCTGTTAGTCATGGGGGTTTGCAGAGAACTCTCCTCGTATGTTTGCAATTAGCATAATGATGCATTTAAAAGTTGATGACCAAACGTATCTTTACAAAAGTTCAAAATGCTGTTGCAGATGAAATAGAATGTGGATAACATTGAATATCTTTTTGTCAGGTTAGATAAACCCCTTTATCTAAAACACTCAAACCTTATCATATAAGAATATATGGTCTACAGGAGAATAATCCTGGAATGTTTTCATCAAAAACCTTAATTTCTTTTCGACTGAAGAAAGAAGGACATGAACATCTTGGATGACATCGGGGTGAGTAAATTATCAGGAAATTTTAATTTGAAAGTGAACTAATCCTTTAATGTTGGACGGCGGTCCCACCGAAACTTTTTCTGAGGATCCTGGGACATACGGCAGCCGCAGCGGCAGTAACACTGCTCATTTTGATTTATATGAAACTGCTTCAGCATGGCAGCGCGGCACTCACCAGGTGAAAATCACGCCGGCCTGTCGCCAAACCTTCAGCCCGTGGTCAGACCCCTTGTTCCTGTGGGTAGGAGTACCCCTGGAACAGGTGTCCAGGCATGCTATGGTATTAATGGATGCCACTGCCACCGGCTGGGGTGCCATGTACAATGGGCATGCAGTCTCAGGGTTTTGGGGGTCTGCAGTGGCACATCAATTTTCTTTGAGTTGCTGGCAGTATGTTTTGCACTGAGCCACCTAAAAAAGCGCCTTCAGGGCAAAGACGTCCATACAGACCAGCAAAACACTGCGGCCGTTGTGTACATCAACCATCAGGGTGGTCTACGCTCCCGTCACATATCGCAACTCACCTGCCATTTCCTCCTCTGGAGTCAGAAGCATCTGAGGTTGCTTCGTGCCATTCACATTCCTGGCATGTCAGGTTTTAAATAATGTAAGTTAAATCGAAAACAAATATTCTCTTTTTGAAAAGAGAGAAATGTCAGTCGTTTGCGAGTCATCTCATTATCCCTTGGCGATCCATGCAACAGAGTAAATGCCCACATCAGGTCGAAAAAATGTATCAAGTTTAGTCAGATTCATGTACATCATTTTGAGACGCAGTGGGGAATAATTCTGAAAGAATTTAACTCAGAGGAAAAGCACGACTTTCAATTTAATTTCGATGATCAAGCTAGATCAAGCTGATGATTGTGAATGTTAAGTTTTTTTTTTTTTTAAAGTCCTTTATTCTTATCATGATATAGTGTCTCTGTAAATTAAACCCCAAAAAGACTGTTTAAAAATGAATTCTGCAAGTTTTGTGTGTCTCTGTGTGAATGGTTTACTACACTTAACTAAGGTTGGGTATCGAGAACCGGTTCCAAATTTCAAAGAACCGGGTATTTGATACGATACACGCATTTCGATTCGGTTTATCGATTCCTGACTTTTTTTTCAGTCTTTCTCGTACGATGAACAGCAGTGAGCATTTTGCAGTTGTATCTATCTGCTAGGACCTGCGACAAGGACCTTTTCTCATCACGCACATACACAGTTCATTACAATCGGCACTGACTTTTGCTTCAACACAGCATTAGTCTAAAGGAATGCACCATGTCTGGGACCGTTCACATGTCGCGTCTAAAAACGCATGGAAAGCGTGGCCACGCCACTTTCTCCTCCTTTCCAAAGTGCTTTCGCTCCTGTGGCGTCTGTCGTTGCTATGCAACCATGAACCGCGCTCTGCAAGATGAAGAGGAAGTATCAGCAAAGAATTAATTGATTTCTATCCCTTGCATTAGCTTTACTAGATATATTTATGGAGATTAGAAATAAAACCCGGCTGAGCTTTTGATGTTGTTACGGAAAGGCCGAAGCTGATCGGTTGGTTATTGTCACATGACCTGCGGTGCACTTGAGGCATTTTGAAAAGTATATAGGCGCACCTGGAAACATTTGAAATAATGCGCCTACATTTTAAATAATGAACTCTGAACTCTAACCCAGCTGCGAGTCCTAAAGCACCAGATACAGCTTAGCAATAGCACCGTCTCACACTCAGGTACAAAAACAGTTACAGCCAACTGGTTATAGCCTAAATGTGGAAAGAATAAAAGGTAAAAACATTATTCTTGAAGTATTTGCTCTTTTTTTTTTCTCTCCATAACTAAATATTGAAATCGGAATTGAGAATCAATAAGAACCTGATTCGATAAGCAGAACCGGAATCGGAATTGGAATCATTAAAATTAAAACGATACCCAACCCTACACTTAACATACATTAGTAAACTGCAATACTGGTTATTCCCAAACTATATTGCTATACTGAGATGAGTGAAATCTACTGTGTAGCAGTTATGAAGAAACCAAAAACCAGGGAAAGAATCATCAGTATTCATCATAAAAAACTCCCTTGTAACAAAGGAGGTTCACAATTTTAACTAAAATACTTGCATTAGGCCTCTGGCTTTTTGAAGAGCGTCTGGATATATTGCTGCCGTATGAAGTCCTGAGAATTCAGTCCAATAGTACTGAAGTTGCAATCGATGTCTTCTGCGTTTAATGAAGAAGCGATAACAAACTTGCATGGTTAGTTTGAATCTTGTGGTAGGAAAGAGTTCTTTCCCTCTTCTAGAGAAGCACATGGCTGGGGTTGCAGGCCCATAGGCCTTGGCCTGAAGAGGCCTGCAGCACAAGGGGTCTTTTCAGTCCATCTAAAACAAGCAAGAGACAGAGGCGGAGTTGTGCGTCTCCTCTTAAGGTCTGGGAGGAGCCACACCTCTTCAGGTGGACCTGACCAATGAGCAAAGTGGAATGTCTGTAGCGGGAACTTCCTTTTTGGGGGAGTTTATGGCTCTTGTGTCTGAGCGTGATTAAACTGGTTGAGTTGTTTTGCAGAAACTATTAAGGATTCTTGTAATACTGATATGTTGCACAAGAATCAATAATATAATATACACAGTCATTTAAATCTTCAAAATACAAACTCGTAGACACCAAACTTGGTATAGGTTGGTTTACGTTAACCATTGGTTCTTATTATAAAATATGCACAAAACGGATATCATGCACACAACAGTTTGCAACACAGTTATAATAATGTCATGGGATGCATGTTCATTTATTGATCGATTCATCTATAAATTAATGCAGGAAAGTCTATTTTGAGGACTAGGTGTCTCTTTGTCTCTGCTTTCCCATGTGGCAACCCACATACTTTGGCGCAATAAAGCTTGTAACTGAGGCCCCCTGTACAGACTGGTCTTCTCGGGGGATGGGGGACAGACCCCAAAGTGAGTTTTAAACAATTATTTGTTAAATATACAAATAATTGTGTCTGATTTGTCTTAGTCGTTACAACTGAAATACGTAATAAATACTGAAATAAAATGTTTTAGCAAAATAGTATTAAACTGCACATTAACATTTAGGCTCTATAATATAACAAAAAAATAATACATAAAATGTCTGTTACGGAACACAGATGCACAACAATGTAGAAATGAATATGAGAGTTTATTGGACGTGGCAGGTAAAATAAACAGGCAGGTGAGTATAGCAGTCAAAGCAGAAATGCAATAATGAAGGGAAATACTGACAGTTCTTTGTTTTGCAGGTGATTTGAGGAGGTCGTGGACGTGAGCAGCTGAGCACACACTCTGGTGATGTGAGTGGAGCATAGAAGGAGTCCGGGGGAATGAAGACGTCTTGCATTGGAGACACAGACGATCAGGTAGATGCTGGAGACACAGAGAATCAGGAGAGACAATGGAGCAACAACACATGAAGGTAAGTAGTGCAGGTAAGTGAGTCTAACTCAAGAACGAGACCAGGCAATGTGCCAGGGTGAAGTGTGTGCTTATATGCTGCAGTGATGATGAGGAGATGACAATCAGGTGCAGATGATTAGTACTCTGGTGACTAGTGTTGCTTTCGTCAACGAAAATTCTGACTAAATATCGTTGTCAATGAACATTTATCACGTGACGAAAATAAGACGAAACTTAAGGTGTGCTCGAGCTCATGCGGCGCTGCGCAGACCGATCGGCGGCTGACTTGAAGCAGTGCTTTCCAGTTAGTACTTTTGTCCGACTTGAGCTGGCACTGAAGGCATATGACTGTGACGTATGATTTCAAAGTACCGTGAGAGCTATTCGAGAGCAGCCATCTGAGTCAGCCAGCGCAGCATCTCAAGAGCAGCTGCACGAGTTCTAATGACGACACAGTTGTTTCATGATTGGCCGGTTTCACCGCATGACAACGATCACGTGTGTTTCATGTTTATTGTCACGTCTTCAGTTCCACTAATGCTCACAAATCTGTATTTTTATAACAGTTAAAGCTATTTTCATGTAGTCACAAAGTTATATTGTGTCGTGTTTATCAAAATAAAACTGATAAAAAGCGTAGACCCTGCTACATTGTATTTAAATAATATATGCTTATGTTGAACTTTATTCTTGTAAAAAATACGCTGTAAGCAGTACATAAAGTATTGAATGAAAATTTATTTTTGAAAGATCGGTGTGTTAGTCAAATATTGCATTTATTTCACTTCAGCTGTGATAAAGTATGCAAGCGTGAGCGCCACTACAGGAAGCAGAAAGTGTCCGACTTCACGTCTCCGTTTTCAGCTCCTCCCCGCCTGCACACGGCTACTCTCGCTGATCGGTTGCATCTGGCCGCAGCCGATGTCGAACACACCTTTAACGTAAATGCTGTCATGTGACGATGACTATAATTAAATGTATAATGTAATATTGTTGACAAATAAAAACAAGTCTAAATGTGGTTTACAAAATAAAAACTATGCTAAAATGTCTCTTCATTTTCGTTGACCAAAACGAGACGAGACGAAAAATGCACAGATCATAGAAAATGCACATCATTATTTAAAGCAGATTCTTACAATTAAAATGAATCCAAAATCAACATAATATATTGCATTGATCACAAGGTATTACTCATGGAATGATTTAACATACTTGGCTAAAAACATGTCTCTCATCTTTCCGGGATGCAGTGTGTATTCAATGCTCCTGGAACCATCCATGTTCATTTTCCAACATGGAATAACACAAAATTGGTATCATCTTAAAGCTTAGAAACTCCGCTTTTTAATGCATCTAACCATTTTGAAAAACTCCTAACGAGTGCTGAGAAGTGCCTCTAAATCAGAGTTTACCACCCGTGGGCGCAATCTAGCTGCGAAAAAATTAATAACACTTCATTTAACTATACTTTATACCAGGGGTGGGGAACGTTGATCCTGGAGGGCCATTGTCCTGCAGAGTTTAGCTCCAACCCTGAAAAAAACACTCACCTGCCTGTAAAGCCGAGTTCAGACTGCACAATTTTAGCCCCGATTTTGGCTCGCCGACAGGTTTTGAGAAATCGCCGACAAATGCCCGAAATCACAGGCAAATCGGTGCTCGTTCACGCGAGTGACAATCAGGCAGTGTGAATGAGCAAAGACGCGATCTGAGAGAATCGCCGACAAGTTGCCGACACCTGTGAGATATTTGGCATGCTAAATATCTGGACCTGTCGGCGATTCAAAATCCTGCAGTGTGAAAAGTGTTCTGACTGAAAACTACATCGGCGATGACCGACAGCCAATGAGAGAGCAAGATACAGAGCAGCGGAGAGTTCGGGGAGGAGTTACAGACCACAATATCAGCAAGCATGGCTTCGTTTCAGATAAACATTACAATTCTATCAAACAGAAACAAAGCACAAACATTTGCTTGACCATCCGCAACAGCAGCACATTGAAAAGTTATTTATTTACCTCCAACTCTCGTTGCAGAACACACAATCCACAGTCTCCCCAACCATATCCTCCTCCATATTCTTCTTTTCTTTTTCTTGTTTTCGCTGCAAATCAGTGCACAGGCAGTTCGTATTGCAAGCTTCTTGCGGGCTACCGTTTTTAATAATAATAATAATAATAACTCCGGTCTTGCACGCGTGATATCGCGTTGTTTCCTTGTCACATCTCGCGTGTGTTTGGTTGTGAAACGTAGTTTGCGTGCCAGACAGAGTTGTCGGGGATTCTTCCTATTGTAAAGTCATGCAGTGTGAAACCCTCTATCGCCGATCTATCGTGCAGTATGAACACAGCAGCGACTGAATGCTGGCCAAGATAGTCATACAGTGTGAAAAGAACAGTGACCCGACTGCTTTGAAAATCGTGCAGTCTGAACTCGGCTTAACTGTAGTAATCCTGAAGACTTTGAGTAGCTTCAGGTGTGTTTACTTAGGGTTGGAGCTAAACTCTGCAGCTAAACTCTCATCGTTCCCCTCCCCTGCTTTATGCTATCACCACAAAATTTGAATCATATGCAGCTCACATGTAGGAGATCATCACCAAAAAATTATTTTTTTTCTCTGATCTTATTGCCTTCCTGAGTTATTCCATGTCAAATAAAAAAATGAAAAATTATATAAATATATTTTTTGTCTTTTATCAGCAGTTTTTCAGTATGAAAATGTCCAAATGTAATGTAATTTATATTTTCTAAAAAATTAAAAAAGTGTTCTATCAAATGATACCTACCTTTTGACTCTCCTTGCTACAGCTTTGGAGTTATGAGTCTTTACTTTTGTGTTTGTCGCTCAGAAAAAAAACCCTCTAAAACATCTCAAGGCATTATAAGGTATTATCTATAAGGTAATAATATAATAAGATAACCTTGTTTGAAATGGGTTTGGCTAAAAGAAAATTTTGGTTTGTCTATACTACTAGGTACTTATACTATATTGACTGGGTTAAATAGAATTGCATTACTAAAAAGAGACTAAAATACAGTTTTCATTGACTAAAATTAGACTAAATGTCATCAGTTTTTGTCGACTAAAACTAGACTAAAATGTCATCAGTTTTCATTGACTAAAACTAGACAAAAATAGTAATGGATAATTCTGACTAAAATAACACTAAAATGCTCAGACATTTAGTCGACTGAAACTGGACTAAAAAGAATATGAAAGTGACTAAAACTAATAAAAACTAAAATGATAGCTTGACACAAAGACTAGATTAAAACTAAAATTAAAACAGGCCGCCAAAAACAACACTACTGGTGACAGTGATCTCCGTAACTGGGTGGTGATGGAGTCTGGCCGATCTCTGACAGTACGCTGACGTCACTGTGGCCGACCTCTTCCACGGGGTGCTAGACGATCTGGGTGAGTCTCATGGAATGAGGTAAGGAGGGCAGGGTCTAAGATGTTTTCTCTGAGAGTCCATGAACATTCTTCTGGCTTAATGTCCCTTGTGGACAGCCAAACCTTCTGTCCTGGCTGGTGTCTTGGCTCTTTGGACGTCAGCCTGGATCCTTTGGCTGCGCACTGGTGGTGATGTACAGAATCCCAGACCCTCTCACTCTCTCGGAACAAATGGTCGACGGAGGGGACCTCGGATGGTTCTCCAGACCACGGGAACAGTGGAGGCTGGTAACCGAATATGCACTGGAAGGGAGTCAGTCCAGTGGTAGCTTGGCAGAGGGAGTTCTGCGGGTACTTGGCCCAGCCTAGGAATTGGTTCTAAGAGTTCTGGTGGCCGTGGCAAAAGGTTCTCAGGAAGTGCCCAATCTCCTGAATCTTCCTCTCCGCTTGCCTGTTCAACTGCGGATGGTACCCTGATGACAGACTGACGGTCACACCTATGAGTTTGAAGAAAACCTTCCATACCTGGGATATGAACTGTGGGCCTTTGTCAGACACAATGTCCTCTGGGATACCATAGTATCGGAAGTTTTCCAGATGGAAGATGGCGTGGGCTTTTGGAGATGGTGCAATCAGGCATCCCTGGATGAACCTTTTCACATCCCTGGCCATGTTGGGCCACCAGAAGCGATCTTGTAGCAGCGAGAGGGTGGGGTTGGCCCCTGGATGACCAGTGCCCACGGAGGAATGAGCCAAGTGCGTAAGATTATGTACGGGGTATTGAGATGGGATAGAGCATCTACCTTGAGGTTTTTGTTGTCTGGATGATAGGAGACAGAACTGAACTGTGTGAAGAATAAAGCCCATTTTGCCTGTCTGGGGTTGAGACATTTGGCGTCACGGAGATACTGGAGATTCTTGTGATCGGTGAGTACGGTAAACTTCTCCTTTGCACCCTCCAACCAATGTCTCCACTCCTCCAATGCAAGCTTGATGACCAGTAACTCTCTGTTCCCAATGTCGTGATTCATCTCCGCCGGGGATAACTTCTTGGAAAAGAAAGCACATGGATGGAGTCATGCTGGATTCCCCTGCTGTTAAGAAAGCACTGCTCCTACCCTAGTGGTGGATGCATCGACCTTGACGACGAATGGTTTGTTGGGGTCAGGGTGGATCAGGAGTGGTGCATTGGTGAATGAATCCTTGAGGCTTTGGAAAACTTGGGTGGCGGCTGGAGTCCAGGACAGAGACTTGGGCTTATTTCTGAGGAGATTGGTGAGTGGAACTGTGATGGAGCTGTAGTTTTGAATTAAATGGCGGTTGAAGTTTGAAAATCCCAGGAAACGTTGAAGTTCTTTTATGGTGGAAGGTGTCGGCCAGTTACGTACAGTGTCGACCTTTCCTTCGTCCATCTGGATGCCATGCTCACTTATGTTTTAGCCAAGGAACTGGGTGGAGGACTGATGGAAGGAAAATTTTTTGGCTTTGAGGAAGAGCTGATGTTCCCTCAGGCACTGGGAGACCTCCGCAATGTGTTGGCGATATCCGGCCAGGCTCCGGGAGTAGATCAAGATGTCATCGATGTAGACGATCACAAAGCAATGGAGAAACTCCCGGAGCACCTCATGCATGAAGTCCTGGAATATGGAGGGTGCGTTGACCAATCCATATGGCATGATGAATATACGTAGTGTCCAGTAGGGGTCACGAAGGTGGTCCCCCTCGTGTATCTGGACGAGGTTGTATGCACTGCGGAGGTCCAACTTGGTGAACACAGCTGCTCCATGAAGTTGTTCCAGGGCTGCTGGGACGAGGGAAAGAGGACACCTGAATTGTTGGTTGAGTGAGAGAGATTTAACTGGATAAGGAAGACTTGGGAAGCATCCGGGAAAACAGCTATCGCCTCACTTCAGGACTTCGCTGGTGTTCCAGGAGAGAACAGGGTCGTGTTGCACTAGCCACGGGCTTTCTAGAATTAAACCAGCGGTGGAATTCTCCAGAATCAGGAAGATGATGGATTCGGTTTGCAACTGCCCTATTTGCAACTGGACAGGTCCTACAGCATGGCGTACATTCCTCTTGTTTAAGGGTTTGCCGATGATCGACTGGACCTGGTAATGAGTCTCAATGGGCCTCTTCTTGAGGTTGAGCTGGTGGGATTCGGAGATGAAGTTTCCAGCGGACCCAGAGTCGAGGAGGGCGTGTACTAAGAGGGAGATGTGAGGCAGTAAGAATAACTTCAGTAGTAAGTGTCTTGGTATTAACACTCTGGAGTCAATGGGATCACCACTGATACCACCTCGGTTTTTTTCTTACCAGTGTGAAAGACTCTATCAATACTCTATCATAATACTCTATCAATTTTGGACATATCAATTAAGAGTTATATACCATTCTAATCTGTGAAATCTTTAAATTGTGTACACTCAGAGTAAAAACAAAATGTTGTGCTTTTTGCAAAATAAAGAAAACTAACATGACGCGCGAGCCGCAGTCTCTCTCTGAATGAAGATACTCCCTCAGAAAATGAACTGTAACGCAGTGAATACTAATGACACAAAAATGAGACATATGTCTAAAGAAACGTTGAAATGTCAGGTGTTAAAATCATTTAAGTCAAATCGAAAAGAAATATTCTCTGTTTATGTAATCTGAATGAAAAGAGAGACATATCAGATGTAGGCTCATGCTAATCGTGATATAGTGTCTGTGAATATTAAACCACAAAATAAACTGTTTAAATATGAATCTTGCAAGTTTTGATCATCTCAGTGTGAATTAATGGGGCAGATCAATGTGCAGTTTCATTTACTACACATAACTTACATTTGTAAATTGCCGTAGCTATTCCCAAACTATATTGCTATACTGGGATGAGTGAAATTGACTGAAATATGTAATAAATACTGAAATAAAATGTGTTAGCAATATATTAAACTGCACATTAACATTTAGGCTCTATATATAATATATAAAATACCATAGAGGTAAAATGAATGTTTAGACGCTTTGCATCATAGAAATACATTATTTTTTAAAGTATATTAACCCTTTAAGACCTGAAGGCTTTTTTAGAGTTTTTTTTTTTTTTTTCTGAGCGACACACACAAAAGTAAAGACTCATAACTCCAAAACTTTAGCTAGGAGAGTCAAAAGGTAGGTATCATTTGATAAAAAACTTTTTAAATTTTAAAGAAAATATAAATAACATTACATTTGGACATATTCTTGCTGAGAAACAGCTGATAAAAGACAAAATATATATATAATTTTTAAAATAATTTTTCTTTTCTTTTTATTTGACATGGAATAGCTCAGGAACGCAATAAGATCAGTTAAAAATTATTTTTTGGTGATGCTCTCCTATATGTAAGCTGCATCTGGTTCAAATTTTGTGGCGATAGCATAAAGAATAGTTTAAAAAATTGTTATTCCTTTTTTCCGCAGCCAGGTGGAGCCAATGGGCGGTAAACTCCGGTTTAGATGCACTTCTCAGCACTCGTTAGGAGTTTTTCAAAATGGTTAGATGCATTAAAAAGATGAGATTCTAAGCTTTAAAATGATATCAATTTTGTGTTATTTCACATTGGAAAACGAACATGGATGGGTCCGGGAACATTGGATACACACTTCATCCCGGAAAGATGAGAAACATGTTTTTAGCCAAGTATGTTACATCATTCCGTGAGTAATATCTTGTGATCAACGCAATATATCAGGGTTGCCAACTTTGGGACTTTGGCTGGAGTGAGACTTTGTAAAAATTTCAGTTTGCGCGTGTGTGCGGAGAAAATGTTTGGTAACCCTAATTTTAAAAATCAATGTCAAAATAAACTGTTTAAATATGAATCATTGGGTTTAAATATTAGTATCATTGGGGTGAAATAATTTATTTTATTTTTTGTCAGTTTTGTTACCTGACAGGGGCGGAGAAAGACATTGTAAACATTAGGGGCTTAGCCCAAATCTATATTTGTCATTTCAATTTTCTATTAATAGCTTTACTGACATGAAAGGAGCTTTTGTTGTCGTATTCTTGTTCAGAAAATGTACATTATTTGACACTGTAATTTGTAAAACTTTGTTGGATGTACCTCCGCTAGGGGGGTCCGAGGGCATGCCCCCCCGGAAGAAAATTTTGTACATTTTAAGGTTAAATGCATTATTATTATTATTATAAACCTTTTTTTAACCAGGTGAGTCAATTGAGAACCAGTTCTCATTTACAATGACGACCTGGCCAAGAGGCAGCATAAAAAGCCAGTACAATACAAAAACATAAAAGATGCAGGTAACACATGCAGCTATAAACAGTGACATATGAAAACAAACAATAAACTAAGAACAAGTACAATGATCCTGAATTATTGACTGAACTGAATTTTTAAAGGAAGAGAGCGATATGAATGAGCTAAGCTTTAGAGTCTGCTGCAGATGATTCCAATCATATGCAGCAGAAAACTGAAAAGAACAACGACCAAAGGAGGTGCGGACTTTGGGTATACAGAGAGTAAGGAAGCTGCTAGAGCGCAGATTACGACTTGTATTATGAGCAGTTAAAAGGGACTGTAAATATAATGGAGTTTTACCAATAAGGGTTTTATAAATAAACAGAAGCCAATGAATTTGTCTACGCGAATGGAGAGAAGACCAATTCAGTAAAGAATACAGATGACAATGGTGAGTATTAAATGAGGCTCCAGTCACAAAGCGGATTGCAGCATGGTAAATAACATCCAATTTATGAAGGAGAGTTTTTGAAGCATACCTGTAAACTATATCACCGTAATCCAAAATCGGAAGTACTGTCGTTTTAACCAAGGGCTGTTTAGAAGAATGTGTAAAAGAAGATTTATTAAGATAAAGAAAACCAATACGAGACTTAACCTTGCTGAGCAGTACATTTATGTGCGTTTCAAACGATAACTTGCTGTCAAGCCAGATACCAAGATATTTGTAGCAATCAACATAATCGATTTCTGAACCATCCAATGAAAAAATTTTAGGCAGATGTTCAACGTTTGGTAAATTTCTATTAAAGACCATACATTTAGTTTTATTTGTATTTAAAACTAGATGAAGGCTAGAGAAAGCATGTTGGAGGCGAGTAAAACTGGCCTGCAGTAAAGACAGTGCAATGGTCAGGGAAGAATGAAATGAATAAATAATAGTGTCATCAGCATATAAGTGTATGTGAGAATCACCTGCAGCAAAAGCAATATCGTTAACATAAATATTAAAAAGTATAGGCCCCAGTATGCTTCCTTGTGGGACCCCTTTAAATAGAGGCAGGGGATCTGACCCAAACCCCTCCACCTTTACTGATTGTGAGCGACCAGTGCAGTAACTCATGAACCAAGCTAGACAGCTCTCAGAGAGTCCAATACCTCGTAGTTTATCCAGCAATAATTCATGGTCCACGGAGTCAAAAGCTTTTGCAAATTGAACAAAGAAACAGCATTGACTTGTACCTGGACATTAAAAAGGGTTCAAACATTTTTTTTTACAAAACTTTTGTACTCATTTCTTTTTAAAAGATATATCCTTGAGCTTTTATTTTGATCACCAGATCACCAGCTGATCGTGTGCGCAAATGCGCTCACTTCTCTTTAAAACACGCAGCACAGACAGACTGTATATATACTTAATCACTGTCTTTTGCTGTTTTATAAAGGCACAAAGCCATATCACAGTTTCGATTTTAGTTCGTTGGCAAACGTAGTATGTTTTAAATTTTCAGTTCATTATGAAATGGTGGCGGCAGCAGAGGGTCATTAATGGAAAACACTGAATGAATGTAAGTTTAGCTGATAAATGTGCTAAAGTTGTCATATCGGTTGTTATATAACAAAACATATATAACGTACTCGGTTACTTACGTAACCTCGGTTCCCTGAGAGATAAGGGAACGAGTATTGCGTTGCAAACGCTATGAGAAAACTCCTTTTCTCGAGAAAATATCGGCCATGGTGTGTAAAGCAGAAGCAGCCTGGCCAGCGGTGGAGTGTGCACGATCCGGGAGTGCTGAAGACGTTCTGCGTGGCTTTGATGGGTGCGCGGCCACAAATGGGCGGCGACCGCTTCTTCCAGTGGCAGGAGCTTCACATATCCTTTTTCCTCAGCGTCGTCAACAAATAGAGCGTTAACTGTACGTACACACCGCCGCCAACTTGAGCTGCAAAGAAGTTCTGGCCGCTTTGTCAAAGACGCTTGTCAAAAAGTACGGGGAAGCTTGACGCTTTCGCACAAAATTTCATATTTTGGTATGAACATTAACCCGCCAGTGTGGCGCATATCCTTTTGAGATTTGCTCGCCAAACGGAAAATCTACCCGCATTTGGCGCTTGGCGGGTGTTAATTTCGGACCCTACATGAGACTATTTTTATTGAGCAATTTAGCTAGCCCACATCATAACGCATGTCAGACAACATTTGCAACTATAGTTGAAGTCTGTAACTTAGTCTCGGCACACAGACTGATTAGGCAAGGCTACGTCTGTAGTGACAAGGCTCACCATTTTATTATTTGCTTACCTTGATTGTCTTCCAAACTTTCACACGTGCCGACTCCGACTCCGAACCTATGCTCCGTACTCTCTCTGAACTTCTCACACGCAACTGACGTATCAGGTGCAAGGTTTTCAGCCAATCAACGATCAGAGAATACTGCAGTGAGAACGTTGTAGGGAGATGTAACAGCTGTGGGCCTTAAACTCCTCTCCTGTCATTAATACACTGTGGTCTAGTCATCAACAGAAAGTAACGGATTGAGAGGGGAGAAGAATGGATTTTGGCGTGACATTTCTTCCGTGTGCGTGAGAGCGTGAGATTGATGCTGAAAGCGTGAGTGTCACGCCAGATGCATGAGAGTTGGCAACCCTGAATATATTATGTTGATTTTGGATTCATAATCTTGAGAATCTGCTTTAAATATTGATGTGCGATTTTTTTATGATCTGTGCATTTTTCATGAAGTTATGCGCACGTGAAATATACATACTTGTATTCAGTTAGCGGCTGTGCTATTTTTGTTATAAACGCATATTACTCAGACTCATTAGAGGGTGAAAACAACACAACAGAAGCATGTTGGAGGCGTGATATGAAAGTATAAAGTCTCTGGTTTTGTATGCAAAAAGAATTTTTGTGCTACCTATATGGATTAAATTTTTATTGGCTCTTAAAGAGAGACACGCAAATGGGAGCACCAACGCTCCATCCGGTCTTAAAGGGTTAAAATAGAAAAACATTATTTTAAATTGTAATAATATTTCACAGTATTGCTGTTTTTGCTCTGTATTTTTGATCAAATAAATACAGGCTTGATGATCATGAGACTCAAAAACATTATAAATAGTAATGTGTCCAATCTTTTGACTGGTACTGTAATTTTAAATTTTTGCCTACAATATTGGCCCATGCTGGACGTTCTGAATGAATATAATGGTGAGATCACTGAATGGAAGCAGGAAAGGTTTTTTGTTTGTTTGTTTGTTTGTTTGTTTTTTCTCTCCAGTGCAGAAACACCAAACACCTTGGAATGCCAGGTAAGTGATGTTCACTTATATCTTTGAACATGATTTATTTCCAGCTAAAGCTCTATATTGTTAATTATATTCTGAATAAACTACCAAAAAAAAATACTTTGTACTTTCATTTTTTTGTGTGTGTGTGTCCTCTCACTTAACCTATCTGACTGAAAGGGCTCATTATGCGGGTCATTATGCAGGTCATTATGTGGGTCTTTGTCTTCTCAGATGTGAATCACAGCATTATTCATGAAGATTCACACCTCCCGCATACTGTCTTTCTTGACAAAAAGTGTCTTACAAAATTTAAATCAATATATTGTTTTATATGAATGAGTAGGCAAGATAATATTTACATCATTTTGAAGCAAAAATTCTAGTCTACAACCTCCAATACCCAGAAGTCGTGTAAACACATATTTTTTATTTGTTTTGTGACCATATTTCAGTGACTTAAGTTTTTTGTTTTTTCAATAACCATGCATAAAGGATATTCTCTCAAAAATACAAACATGTACATACATGTTGCTCACATATTATGGTAGCCTAGTTCGCGCTGAATACAGTGTAATGACACTTATGCCATTAATATGTTTATAAGCAACTGAAAAAAGCACAAATGTCAGGGCATGTCAAAACTTCTCCAGGGCCCCAAAAATCCTTAGACCCCAGAGGGTTAACCCTGTGGAGTCTGAGGCTGATTTGGGGCCTGGAGAAGTTTTGACATGCCCTGACATTTGTGCTTTTTTCAGTTGTTCATAAACATATAAATGACAAAAGTGTCATTACACTGTATTCAGCACAAACTAGGCTACAATAATATGTGAGGAACATGTATGTACATGTTTGTGTTTTTGAAGGAATAATGTTTATGCGTGGTTATTGAAAAAACAAAAAACTTAAGTCACTGAAATAAGGCCAAAAAAAGTATAGTAAATCTGTGTTCACAAGACTTCTGGGTATTGGAGGTTGTAAACTAGAGTTTTTGCTTCAAAATTATGTAAAAATTATGCTGCCTACTCCTTCATAAAAAACAATATATTGATTTAGTTTTTGTAAGACACTTTTTGCCAAGAAACACAGTATGCATGGAGGCGTGAATCACCACTGAAAATGGGCCATTCTCACCTGAGAAGACAAAAGAATTGGATAGTAATGAGCTGAAATGACTTGCATATTAATGAGGCATTTCAGTCAGGTAGGCTGTGAAAAAAACCTTCTGTGATGTCTCAAGCTCATCATGATATATGAAACATACAGAAAAATATTATTACAATATAAAGTAATGGTTTTATATTATACTTTAAAATATAATGTACTTCTGTGATGCAAAGAGTCTGAATATAGGCTTTTAGTTTAAAAGCATGCACATTTGGAGAAATATTGGATTCTCATATGCTTATGTCAAATTTCTATACAGAGTAGTTATATTTATTTAATATTCATTGTCATTACTATGAGCGCTGGTGTTTTCAATTCATCCTTGAAGTCGGAGGGCATTTTTAGTCCACAAATTCATCTAAAAGAAGAAGAGGCTATTCCATGAATGGAGTTTCCAATTCATACTGCAGCCGGAGGGCGCTAAAGAAACAAAAACTCATCTAAACTTCATCTATAGAAGAAAAGAAAACAGAAACTAACTGCATGTCTTCTAGAGCTCCCTAACCATGACTTTTACATCCAGATAAAAACTTTTCAAGACAATAAATACACGATTGAGACGATGAATGCATGTATTGCCTCTGAATTTGCGTCTGAATAGCGCTGGCTCTGTGGGCGTGGCCGCATTAGCAGATAATGAGCTGAATCACGGACTTCTGACATGGTTCTCTTTTCATACAGATTACATAAACACAGAAGGTTTGTTTTCGACTTTTTTTTTGACTTACATGATTTAAAACCTGACATCTTAACGTTTTTTTAGACAGAAGTTTAATTTTTCTGTGATTAGTATTCACTAAGTTACAGTTCATTTTCTGAGAACTATCAGATTGGACTTCGTTCAGAGGGAGAGGAGAAATCACGCATCATGTTAGTTTTCTTTATTTTACAAAAAGCACAACATTGTGTTTTTACTCTGAGTGTATACAAATAAAAGAAGATATTCTATAGTTTCAATTGATATATTACTTATGTCTCTATGACAAAAAATGACGGAGTATTTTAAGTCTGTTTTGCTGCAATGTGAAAAAAAAAACTGCAAAACGCGCCGGCACGTTTTCAGACCTCAGAGTGTTAACAGACACTGAATGGATGACACTCACCATAGGTCTTGGTGGACGAATGGGACAGGCAGTGATAACGTCCCCCAGAACTGCAATAGAGACAAAGACTCTGGGTCAGCCTCCTCTGCTGCTCAGAAACAGTCAAACGAGTGTTGTCCAGTTGCATGGCTTCTGGTTCTGGAGAGCTGGTATACTTTCAGTTGCTTATAAACATATTCAGTTGCTTATAAACATATTCACAGATGATCAGGAAGACACTGGAGACACAGAGGATCAGGAGAGACAATGGAGCAACAACACATGAAGGTAAGTAGCGCAGGAAAGTGAGTCTAATTCAAGAACAAGACCAGACAATGTGCCAGGGTGAAGTGTGTGCTTATATGCTGCAGTGATGATGAGGAGATGACAATCAGGTGTGGGTGATTAGTACTCTGGTGACAGTGATCTCTGTGATTGGGTGGTGATGGAGCCTGGCCAATCTCTGACAATATCATAGAAGTAATATGAATGTTTAGATGATTTAATTGGTCTGTTTTGAACAGATTATGAAGTGTTTACTGTGAAATAGTATAGCTTCACATCAATGAAGCTTTGCATCACAGAAATACATTATATTTTAAAGCATATTAAAATAGAAAACCTCTCGGGTTACGTATGTAATCCTGGTTCCCTGACTAGGGAACGAGATGCTGTGTCAGAACGCGGTGGGAACATCTCTGCATGATTGTGTCGTGAAGCACATGTGTAAACTGTCCAATAGTGTGACGGAACGTCATAGGCGGGTGACGTCACAGACCAGGAAACTATAAAGCATACCCAGAACAAAGAACGCTAGCTTCTGGTTGGATGAAGCCAAGCGCTCTCAGGCTTGCTGGGAGTAGGCAGGGCGATGCAGCGTCTCGTTCCCTATTCAGGGAACCAGGGTTACATACGTAACCCAAGACTTTCCCTTTAATGGGAACTCCCGCTGCATGAGAATAGTCTCAAATGCCTGAGTGTATCAAGACAAGAGAACAGAAGACCCCGGAGTGGAGCCAAGATCTAGGTTATAAAACCTAATTAAAGTGTGAGGTGAAGACCACCCTGCTGCATTGCAAATATCCTGCAGGGAGACTCCAGAAACCAAAGCTTTAGAAGTAGCCATACTCCTGGTATAATGAGCTCGGACAGCCAAAGGAGAAGGCTGTCCGGAAGACTCATAAGCAAGTGAGATGGCCTCAACCACCCACTTGCTCATTCTCTGCTTAGATGTGGGACACCCTCTTCTGGGTGACCCATAACAAATAAACAGTTGATTGGTTTTACACCACAGGGCAGCTCTGTGGACATAGGCATCTAAAGCCCGAACTGGGCAGAGCAGATTAAGTCGTTCCTGATCTGGATTAGAGGTGAGGACAAAAGGCCTGCAGCATAATAGGCCCTGAAACATTAGTAGGGACCTTGTGCACGTAACTGGGTCTCGGGTGAAGAAAAGCTTTGACCATGCCTGGAGCAAATTCCAGACATGATGGAACAACTGAAAGAGCCTGTAAGTCTCCAATTCTTTTAAGAGATGAAATGGCTAGAAGAAAGATAGTCTAGAGAGTGAGGAACTTTTCATGAATCTCTTCCAATGGTTCGAAATGATCCAGGGTCAGACCCTCTAGTGCTATGGCTAGATCTCAAGCCGGTGTTCTTGTGCGCTGAGCAGGCCTCAGCCTCAGTGTACCATGGAGAAATTGTGTGACCAAAGGATTTATCCCCACAGATGTACCCTCAATGGGTAAATGATAGGGGTGTGACGAGATCTCGCGAGACTAAAATGTGACAAGATTTTTCATCAAGGCGAAACGTAGTCTCGTGATATTGCCATGACAGAGTGGTTAGGATGATTAGGAAAGAATATGCCACCTCTACGTTTACATTACGCGTCGCCTCCACTGTCGTTTTGCTTTGTATTTAAATAAAAGACATTTAATTCAGTTGGATAACGGTCGCCGCCGCTCCATATTCACAGAGTACGCGCGATTGCGAAAGTGAAAGTAAACGCAAACGCGTGTTCAAACGCGATGTCAATACCCAGCATTTTGAAAGCGGCTCCCTGATGAATACAAATATCTCTCAATATGAAAGCTAAAGCTATTTTAGGCTGGGCAGTGTAGTTGTAATCACCTCTTAGCTATGTATCAAATAAAGCTTATTTGCACTTTGAATATTGAGAGAGTGTGATTATGGTTGCACTTATTGTAAAGTGTTACCATAAAAATGAATAACAGTTTTCTCTTAATCTTATTAATTACAAACAATGAGGTTTCATTTGTTAATATTAGTTAATGCACTGTGAAATATCATGAACTAACAATGAGTGACTATTTTTATGTTTGCCCTCAGGCAACGGAAAGTTTTCTTAAGCCCTATGTTTAGTAAATTTTTCTTTAAATGATAACAACCAATTAGAAAGGTCGAGAAAGTACCAAAGAACAGTTCAGTAAGGTGTTGGAGTCAATATCAAGTACCATTTAAAGGTGGGACGTCCTGTTCTAACACATGGTCACAGGAGCACATGGTGTGAGAAGAAGGCAATATTATTTGCTTTAGTAATCTTATTTAAAACTACATGAACTGTACATAAAAAATATGTGTGTGTGTATGAAGGTGTAGAGAAGCCTTTTGTCAGGTTTTATGAATTTTTTTTTATTTTGCATGTTCAGAAATTCAGTTTTTCTTTTCGTTGCCTCAGGGCAACGTTGTGCGATAAGGGGTACTTTTCGAGGAGGTTTTAGACAATACCTCACATTGGCAACAATGTATTATAAGAAGGGAAGATGCAAGATTCCTGGGTGTGCAGGAACACCCAAAGTGATGTGCAAAAATTGTAACATACACCACTATGTCACAGCAGAGAAGAAGTGCTTTTTGAAGTTTCGTACGGAGTGAAATCTTATTACATGAAGTACATTATATTGCATAGCACACTACATGATACAGACCTATGCATGTATCAAATTCAATATATCAATGTCTTTCAAGTGTTTTTCCCTTTTTACTTAATGATTTCTTGAATTTATTTTTAAAAAATTGATTTTGATGATAATTTTCTCTATGACTCTGTACCATTGTCGCACAACGTTGCCCTGAGGCAATGGAAAAATATTTTGGGATTGGGGGAGGGTGGGGGGATTTTTTTCTTTTTAATCAATAAAATGTTCCCAAATGAACCAAAAAATTATGTGGAATATTTTTTTTTCATGTGCCATCAACATGTGTGCAGTAGAGGGTTAACAAAGATTAATAAATACTGTAGCAAATATATTGCTCATTGTTAGTTGATGTTGGTCAATACATTAATGTTAATAAATGAGACCTTATTGTAAAGTGTTAACATTTTTATTTATACTGTTTTTATTTCTATGATAAGTTTGTGGAAAGGAGTTCACTTAGGAGGCCAAAAGTTGTAGAAGCTCATAAATCATATACACTAAGGTCTGAAGAGACTGAAATACAGAAGAGAAGTCAGTCAGTTGAGTTAGTGTCAAAACCTTTTACAGTACTTGAATATTATTGTCTTTTACTGCATATGATAATTCATACTCAGAAAGTGGAACTGAAATGACATTAATTACAAGATGATTAGTTAAAACATTTCAAATACACCTGCAGAATATTTTTTCTAGTCATGTATTTCGCCATTGAGGATTTCTTAAAAATAGTGTGTAAAAATCTTGTCTCGTCTCGTGAACTCAATCTCGAGTCTCGTCTCGTCTCGTGAGCTACCTGTCTCGTCACACCCCTAGTAAATGATATGAAGAAATAGCCGCAACATAAACTTTCAAGGTAGAAGGGGATAATCCAGTGGAGAAACGTTCTTGCAAGAACTTGAGAATAGAACCCACAGCACAAACAGCCGGGTCTAAATTCCTTTCTTCACACCAGGAAGAAAACAGTCTCCACATAATGGCGTACAATCTCCTCGTTGAAGGAGCTCTGGATTGGACAATGGTCTCAACCACCTCGGTGGAGAGACCTGAATCTATGAGGTGAGCCCCCTCAGGGGCGACGCCCACAGCTTCCACAACTCCAGATGAGGGTGAAATATCGCGCCTCCTGCCTGTGACAGGAGGTCTTGTCTGACTGGAATCTCTATAGGGGGACTGTCTAGAAGGGACACCAAATTGTGGTTGGCCAGAATGGGGCTATGAGCAGCAGCCGAACCCCATCCCGACAAACCCTCTCCAGAACTCCTGGGAGCAGAGCAATCGGGGGAAATGCATACAGACGCCGCCTCAGCCACGTCTGTACCATAGCATCCAGCCCCAGTGGAGCTGGATGAGTTAGGGAGAACCACAACTGGCAATGATTTGTCTCCTGAGATGCAAATAGGTCTACTTATGCACGACCAAAGTTTTGCCAAAGGAGCTCCACCACCTCGGGGTGGAGTCTCCACTCCCTGGGCCTCGGCCCCTGCCTTGAAAGGATGCCTGCTCCCTGATTCTGGGACCCAGGAATGTAAGCTGCCCTCAGAGAGAGCAACTTCCCCTGGGCCCACAGGAGGACCCGTTGGCCAAGCTTGCATAAATGACGTGACCTCAGACCCCCCTGATGGTAGATATAAGAGACCACCGACATGTTGTCCATATGGACCAACGTGATGGCCCCTGAGGTCTGGGAGGAAGTGTTTGAGAGCTCGAAACACTGCCATCATTTCCAGCCGATTTATGTGCCAGGAAAGTAGATGGTCCTCCCACAGACCCCGGGCTGAGCAACCACTCATGATTGCTCCCCAACCCGTGAGAGAAGCGTCCATCTTTAGCATTACGCGACAACAAGGAGCTCCCAACACGGGCCCTTGGGACAGGAACCACCTTTTTCCACATGACTAAGGCACAAAGGCATCGCCACGTGACCTTGATCATGCGAAAAGGATTTCCCCTCGGGGAGAACCCCTTGATCCTGAGCCACCACTGCAAAGGTCTCATGTACAGTAGGCCAAAAGGTATCATGTTGTACGCTGCTGCCATAAGACCTAACAGTCTCTGAAACTGTTTCACAGTGAGTGACTGGCCTAGTTTTACTGCATTCACAGCTGAGAGAACTGAAGCAACACGGGGAGGCAAAAGCTGAGCCCGCATGTTCTTAGAGTCCCACACTACGCCTAGAAAAGTGATCGTCTGAGCTAGAATGAGCACACTCTTTTTGGCGTTGAGCCTGAACCCCAACCTTCTCATATGCGCGAGAACTACATCTCAATGTTGAACTGCCACACTCTCTGATCGAGCTAGAATCAACAAATCGTCTATATAATTTAGTATGTGAATGCCCTGGAGTCTCAGAGGAGCCAGTGCTGCATCCACACACTTCATGAAGATACGGGGAGATAAACCTAAGCCAAACGGAAGAACCCGATATTGGTAAGCTTCGCCCCTGAAAGTGAACCTCAGGAACTTCCTGTGTTGAGGATGGATAGACACATGGAAGTATGCGTCCTTCAGATCGATTGTCACAAACCAATCCTCGGACTGGATTTGCGAAACAATCTGTTTGAGTGTAAGCATCCTGAATTAAATTCTGCACTGTGCAGATCCAAGATGGGACGCAGCCCTCAATGCTTCTTTGGAACTATGGAGTAACGGCTGTAAAACCCTGAATGCTTGTTGGGCGGGGACACCCGTTCTATAGCCCCTATAGAGAGTCAGAACTTCTTGTTCCATAACCAGAGACTGCTCTGGGTTGACTACCGTAGATAGCACCCCGTTGAAGCTGGGCGGCCTCAGCCCGAACTGAATTCTGTAACCCACTTCTACCATACGCAGGACCCATTGAGATATATTGGGCACACATTTCCATTCCCGCCAGAAAATCTACTAAAGTAACCAGTCTCTTGAGACTGGACTCTGGTGTTGTTTGTGCGTTGTTTGGCCGTCTCCTTAGTGGCCCTGAGAGACAGATCTGTGGCTCAACGCAGTTCTCTGAGTGCGTCAGCAGAAAATTCCACACCCTCATCAATCTCTTTTAACAGGTCAACCTAGTATGCTTGCATGATTGCCATTGTGTGCAAGCATGCCGCGGCTTGACCTGACGCCGAGTATGCTTTGTCCAAAAGCACTGAAGTTGTCTTTAATGGCTTGGTGGGCAATGTCGGGGATTTTAGCGACGATGCAGCCTCAGGAGAGAGATAGCTTGTGAGCATCTCTTCAACCTTGGGCATCGCCGCATAGCCATGGTGTTTCAGCCCCAAAATGTTGGAATAATTAGACGTATGGGGGCTGAAAACACGATAGGAAGCAGGCTTATTAAAAATGGTAATCTGTGATCTAGATGGAAGAAATCTTTCATCTAAAAGATTTTAAAGTTTCTCGGCTGGCCATGAGATGTTTAATTTGGCGACAGCAAAATTCACAAACTCCATAAGCTCCTCATAAGCTGCTGTCTGAGGTGGCGAGTCCTCAGGATTGATACTCAGAATGTCTACCTCCTCGGAGCTAGACATCTGAAGTACCGGTGCCTCATCCCAGGGGGAAGAAACCGCAGAGAGTGCTTCCGCCTGGGAAAAGGCACTGGACCTGGCAGGTGAGGGCAGAGAAAGGGCAACGCCCATCTCCAACCCCTCTGCCAGATCCATTTGCGAACCCCATGATCTGAGCCGTCGCTCTGCCTCGGCAGCAGCGGGACTCAAACCATGAGGAATGCGAGCTGAAGCGCCCTCCTCGATAAGGGCCTGGCGGGAGCGGAGAGTTCTGACATTGAACTTATCGCAATGCTCACAAGCAACCCCCTCGAGGGCTGCCTGGGCATGCTCCACTCCCAAACAAACAATATGTGTATCCCCACTCGTAATGTAGTGAGGGCAGTGAGAAGCACACGGTTTGAAATGTTTGCATTTCAGTCATATCTATATATAATTGCTTGGACAGACAACAATAAATATGACAAAGACAGATACACAGAGCGCTTGCTGAAGACACAGAAGCTAGCGTTCTTTGTTCTGGGTATGCTTTATAGTTTCCTGGTCTGTGATGTCACCCGCCTATGACGTTCTGTCACGCTATTGGACAGTTTACACATTGTGCTTCACGACGCAATCACGTAGAGGCGTTCCTACCGCATTCTGATGCAGCGGGAGTTCCCATGAAAGGGAACCATTATTTTAAATTGTAATAATATTTCACAGTATTGCTGTTTTTTATCTGAATTTTTGATCAAGCATGAGACTTCTTTCAAAAACATTAAAAATAGTAATGTGTACAATCTTTTGACCGATACTGTAATTTAAAATATAATAGGCCTATACAACATCTTCACATGATGTGAAATAATACAGGCATGCATGAGATCACAAAAATCATGTTTTCTGTTAAGAGTGGACATTGTATTAACGTTAAAACAATAGCTGATAATATCCTGTTATCAGCATGCTCACAGAGGGTTTTTTTTTTTTTTTTTATCTCACAGATTTAAGAATCATAGTGACCAGATATTGGCCCACATTGGACTATATGCATATGATACTGAGATCATTGTGTAACGTATCACAGGTATTTAATCAATCAGCTCAAATCATGGGTGAAAAATATATATATAATAAATCATAAAGCCTTATGATTAATTATGATATATGTTGACCCAAGAGGGAATTATGCACATATATTGTGAATTAATTACAACGGATTATAATCAGTTACATATATGATTTGTTCTAGTTTAATAGTTGTTTTAGGAAAACTATCCTAGTTTGTCCAGCAAACCATTAGTTTTCTCATAGACTATTATAAAAGGAATGTTATTCTCTGGCCACGAAAATAACTTCCTATTATAGCATTAAAGCGTAAAGCAGTGTTGCTGAATCAAAAACGTAGAAGTGACTTAGTTTTCTGAATGAGCAGCACAATGGAGCATGAATATAATGTATTTAATATATGAAACTACTAATACAGAGGTTACACATCTAAATATGCACAGAGGATATACAAAAGCAAAATTAAAGACAGGAAAAGAGAGAAGTCTGTGAGAGCCAGCAAAGAATCAGTATCACTTTGTTAGGTCGTATGACTTATCGCATCTAAGATAGAGAGAAGTGGTACTTGCATGAGTTTCAAAAAGATACAGGTGGCGGTTCAGTGTGGCTGCAGTTCGTTGGCTTCTTCCATTTCCGCGGGAAGATCTGAACTGAGGACTTGAAAGTTTGTTTCACCAGAGATGGCCGTCCCGAAGAAGAGGAGTGCGTGATGGAAGCGCGGTCTCCGAGACGTCCAGGAGAGACGTGCAGGAGATGGCGAGGGACAGTTGAGAGACAATCGAGAGACAAAGGAAACATGCGTGTGGTTGTCTTTTAAGGAACAACAAGCCAACACACTTTCTTGGGTGAAACAACCAATGATAAGGGTGCAATTTTGGCGGGCAAACTTTTTCTTTGTCTCCATTTATGTCCTCATTTGCATAGTTTATGACGCGTCAGATCAGAGTACATTTTCTTCGAAGTACCATTTAAAATAGAACAAATGCATTTTACAGTAATATGACATACATTGTCGAATAAGGCATAAAGAGAGATTTACAAAGAAACCAAACTTGTCAGGTGGCAAAAACATAACAGTTTATAACCGAATTTTATCGTTTAGAATGAAACTAACACAACTACAGTCATAGCTAAGCTTATACACTAGGGATACATACATGCAACTTGAAATACAATGATGGGTACACTTTGGCACAGTCATATTTTGTACATACAATCTTCATGCGTGTTTGTGTGTGTGTGGTGTGTATTGGGGTTTGGCTGGTCTGGAATGCGGCCGCATAGTCCTTAACCCACATGGGGGGATTCTTTTGAAGTCCCCAGAGCTGAGGACTGGGGTTTTCTGTTTAGCTTCCGATGGGCCACAAAGATGCCAAAGTCACAGTCTCTCCTAGACCGGCCGGAGCCGATTCGTGATTTACATGCACAGTTCAGGAGGCTAAAAGCATTCTGAAAATTCTGAAGTTGGTTGGCTAAGACTGATCTTACACAGACGTTACAACTGACTGGAACTGTTTTCTCCAGTGCATAGAAACACCAAACATCTTGAAATGCCAGGTATGTGATGTCTCATATATCTTTGAACAGGATTTATTTCCTGGTATAACTGTGTATGCAAAATGGGTCTTTGACTCTCATTTATATAGTTAACTATATTCTAAATAAGCTACAAAAACAAAAAAGTATGTTTCCCTTTCAAAAGGGAACTTGCGCTGCATCCAAAGCGCTTTTTTAAGTGGGTATACGGAAATCCTTGACCTTTCCTAGTGGGTATACGGCGTATACCTGCATATCACGTAGACTACACCACTGCTTTGGAGTCAGAAGCATCTGAGGTCACTTCACACCATTCATGTTCCTGGTGTGCTCAACTGTGTGGCCAACAAGCTCTCATGAGCTGCGCTGCCAGGAGACTGGCGACTCCACCCCCAGGTGGTCCAGCTGATTTGGAGAGAATTCGGAGAGGCTCAGGTATCCCTGTTTGCTTTGCCAGAAACCTCTCACGGCCAGCTGTTTTACTTCCTGTCCGAGGGAACACTCGGTACAGATGCACTGGCACACAGCTGGCCCTGGGGCCTTCTCAAATATGTGTTTCCCCCAGTAAGCCTACTTGTACAGACCTTGTGCAAAGTCAGGGAGGATGAGGAGCAGGTCCTGCTAGTTGCGCCCTATTGGCCCAACCAGACCTGGTTGAATTTTTGCTCTCCTTGCAACAGCCCCTCCCTGGCGCGTTCCTCTGAGGAAGGACTTTCTTTCTCAGAGACAGGGCACCCTTTGGCATCCTACATCCTCCTCGACCCCCCTCCATACCCTCTTGGGACCTTGCTCTGGTGCTTTGAGCACTCCAGAATGCTCCCTTTGAGCCCTTGCAGTCAGCAGACTTAAAGATTCTGTCCATGAGGTTCCTACCACTCCCTTCAGGGACCAGGTAGTGAGCCTGCAAGCGCTGCCCCCAGAGGAGGCAGACCCAGCCCTGGCTTTGCTCTGTCCAGTCCGCGATTTGCGACATAGACAGAACTCAAAGCCTCAGGACCTCAGACCAGCTCTTTGTCTGTTACGGAGGTCAGCAGAAGGGAAAGGCTGTCTCCAAGCAGAGGATGGCCCATTGGATAGTGGACGCCATCGCCTTGGCTTACCAAGCACAAGACGTGCCCTGCCCGCTCAGGTTGCATGCTCACTACACGAGAGGTGTTGCATCCTCCTGGCCGCTGGCTCGTGGCGCCTCGCTGACAGACATTTGTAGAGCTGCGGGCTGGGCGACACCTAACACGTTCGCTAGATTCTATAGCCTTCGTGTCGAGCCGGTCTCCTTGTGTTCTCACCTCACGAACAGGCCCCGGCTTAGTGTCAGCTTGCTGCGCTTACATGCGCATTTACTCCAGAGAGTCCGTACAAGGCAGACCCTGTTGAGTCCTCCGATCTCCCTTCGGCAGCTGATGTGGCGGAGCGTCTGGCGCCAGGCTTATACTCCGTTGTATCCTTGAGAACCGGGTTTAAGCTGGGTACCATATGTGTGACTAGGGCTGGGCGATATATCGCATGCAATTCTCACGCGCATTTCGTCAGTAAAGCCGGTTCCCTGATTACCGGTAAATCTCCATCACCTGCTTTCAAATGGAGCGCCATTTAACTGACAGAGCCGTAGTTCACTGATGAGCCACGCAATATCACGAGTTTGTGAGAATCGCATGCGATATATCGCCCAGCCCTAGTCACACATATGGTACCCAGCTTAAACCCGGTTCTCAAGGATACAACGGAGTATAAGCCTGGCGCCAGACGCTCCGCCACATCAGCTGCCGAAGGGAGATCGGAGGACTCAACAGGGTCTGCCTTGTACAGATTCTCTGGAGTAAATGCGCATGTAAGCGCAGCAAGCTGACACTAAGCCGGGGCCTGTTCATGAGGTGAGAACACAAGGAGACCGGCTCGACACGAAGGCTATAGAATCTAGCGAACGTGTTAGGTGTCACCCAGCCCGCAGCTCTACAAATGTCTGTCAGCGAGGACCCATATGTTTAGTTCCATGGTTGCTCCTAAGCAAAGCCTGTGTCTTTCCATCTGGGAGAACCCACCTCTCATTGGGTTGGAGTCACCCCAGTTCTTCCATATGTAGTACAGCCCTACAGGGTTAGTCCATATGTACTTCTCCACATAACTCCTTAGGGGAAGGATGTGGCTCCACAGCATTCCTTTCCAATGAAATGGTACACTTGGTAGTCTCACTGAGTGGGTTTTGGGGAACAGCAGTGATTGAAACTCTCTGTGTTAGCCCTGTCCCACCGTCCTTAGGCAAGGGGGTTCAGGTGGCTTACAACAGAGCACTGGAAGGGGGCAGCTTCTGTGGCGCTTTGTTAGGGATTCCTATTCATCAGTCTGTCCGACATACGTCGAACGTGACCGACTGAATGGGAACGTCTCGGTTACGAAGGTAACCTTCGTTCCCTGAAGGAGGGAATGGAGACGTACGTCCCGTCGCCACAGTCACTGTACCTCGCTGATGCTGCCACCTATCCGGTTTGGCTCCTCAGCGAAAACCTGAAGATGCAATGTACCCGCTGCTCATTAAATATCCGCGCTGCGAGGCGAGCAGCTGCTGCATATGATTGCATGGCAATGTGCATTGGCTCGTTTTGGTTACACTCGAAGCAGATTGGCCTCACTAGCAAGATTCCTATTCGTCGGTCTGTCTGACGTAGTTCTCCTTTCCCTCCTTCAGGGAACGAGGGTTACCTTTGTAACCGAGACGTTCCCTGAGAACAGGGAGCGAGACACTATGTCCAAAGCGCTAGGGGAACACCTTCGCATGAACCGGTGTCTGAAACACATATCCAATGACCGGCAACCGCCCATGACATCATAACAATGCGACCCGTGTGTATAAAAGGGGCGCTCAAGTAACATGTCATCCGCTTACCGTCTGAAGGGACTGTAACCAGGCGGGCCCCGAGGCATGGCTATGAGATGCAGCGTCTCATTCCCTGTTCTTAGGGAACCATGGTTACATGCGTAACCTGAGACGTTCCCTTTCGAAAGGGAACTCTCACTGCGTCCAAAGCACTAGGGGAACGATATACCAACATTGCCATACTGAGCGGACTGCATGCCACGCATGGTAGTGACAAATGTCAGAATCCAGCAATTTCAAATGAAATTCCAGGCCCACTCATCCTACGGGTCACAAATGAGCTGTCAGTGACAGCACTCCCAGCGGTCAAAGCCTCAGCTACAAGCCTCAAAGCGGCCTCCATATCTTATACATGAAGGCCTGGAACCAACTACTTCAAAGGAAAGGGGTCCCTTTAAGGGAGCGTGGCTAGGGGGCCAGAAGGAACCCCAGCCAGTCACTTCTCAGGGGAACACATCAACCCTGAATGCCACCAGGGAGGTTGACCTGGCTTCTAGCTGAACTAGAAACCTAGTCTGCCAACAACCAGTCTTTTTCCTCAGAAACAGAGTCTCTAAACACAGAAGGCTCACGAAGAGACATCCAGAAAGAGGGACTGAAAAAAGGGCAGTAGACTAACTCCGCCCAGATCTTAGAGACGGACATCCTGGAGAGCAGGACTCAGCGAAGTGCTATCAACCCTTGCAAGTGGGGGGGTTACTCTGCTCGATCCTAGGATCTACAAAGCACCTATGTTTCAAGGCGCTAAGGAGGCCGTGCACTCTAAAAAGGAACCCTCGCAAGGGGAATGCTCACAGCCTAAGAGCTAATCTAACTGGGAGGCTTCAAGGGAAGCCTTCAACCACTGACATAATAATAATAATTTTTATTTATATAGCGCCTTTCCAGAGCTCAAGGACGCTTTACAGTGAACAATTAACAGGGAAAAGATAATACAAGTAGACAATGATGAGAAACAATAATGGAAGTATACAGAAAAATAGAGTCAAGTACAAAATTACAAAACAGGACTTAAGAGACATAACATTCAGAGAAATAATAGTAATAATGCAGAGTAATCAATTAATCAAATCAGGGGTATAACATTCAGAAAATAGGTGAGTTTTGAGTAATGATTTAAATTCAGAGATATTATTGACACAACAGAGTGAGCGTGGGAGAGAATTCCAGAGTTTGGGTTCAATTACACTGAATCATCTGCCCCCCATTGAAGAGAGGCGATGCCGAGGGACAATGAGAAGGCCAGAGTCAGAGGAACGTAGTGAGCGAGTCAGAGTGTAGGGGACGAGCATATTACAGAGATAATGGGGAGCCAAACCATGCAAAGATTTAAAAGTGAGCAGAAGAATTTTGAATTTAATACGGTAGGCAACTGGAAGCCAGTGGAGATCATACAAAACTGGGGTGATGTGAGCAGAACGCTTGGTATGGGTGAGTATTCTAGCAGCAGAGTTTTGAATGTATTGTAATCTGGAAATGGAGCTGGCAGGTAGACCAACGAAGAGGCCATTACAGTAATCAAGGCGTGATGAGACAAATGCATGGATGACAGTTTCGGCGTCTTTGGTACTGATGAAGGGACGGAGTTGGGCAATGCGACGTAGGTGAAAGAATGCAGATTTGGTTATAGAGGAAATATGAGACTGAAAGGAAAGGGTGGAGTCAATGATTATACCTAAATTTTTAACAGTATTGGATGTTTTGATATGAGAATGATAGTTAAGACCGTGACGCTGTAAAATCTGACCAAGTGGTATGATGTAAATTATGAATAATAACGGCCCGAGAACGGATCCCTGGGGAACACCTCTCTTCAGGGGGACAGTCGGTGATCGAAAATCCTTAACTGAGATGTAAAATTGTCTGTCAGAGAGATAGGAAGAAAACCAAGAAAGAGCAGAACCAGAAATACCCAAATCAGAGAGACGAGAAACAAGTAATTCATGGGAGACGGTGTCAAATGCAGAGCTGAGATCAAGTAGCAGAAGTATAGACAGAAAACCAGAATCAGCAGAAAGCAGTAGATCATTCACAACCTTTACAAGTGTAGTTTCAGTACTATGGAGGGGGCGAAAACCAGATTGAAAGGGACCGAAGAGATTATTTTCAACTAGAAAAGACAGGAGTTGGGAGGCAACAGTGCTTTCCAGTAATTTTGCTATGAAGGGTAAATTTGAAATAGGATGCTAATCAGATAGAACAGAGGGGTCGAGGCTGGGTTTCTTGAGAACAGGGGTAACTGCAGCAGTTTTGAGTGGCAGAGGAAATGAAGCAGAGGTAAGAGATGTATTGATGAAGTGAGAGATAGGTGCAGAGATGGAAGAATGGCAAAGTTTCAGGAGAGAAGTAGGAGCAGGATCAAGATGACAGGAAGAAGAGTTGGATTTCAAGATTAACTTAGAGACAGAAGATGGGGTTGTCAAAGAAAAACAAGACAGAGTTTGACTGGATAGATTTGGAGGATAGTTGAGCTTTGTATCAGTAGAGAAGCATTGGTGGATGGCATCTGTCTTTTCAAGCAAAAGAACAGCAAAGCTCATTAGAAGCTAGGGAATATTGAGGTGGAGGTTTAGTGAGCTTATTTATTGTATTGAATAATGATTTTGGCCTGTTACTTGATTTATTAATTGTGGCAGAGACAAAACTAGAGCGAGCTGAGATAAGAGCAGATTTGTATATTTTGAGATGATCGAGAAAATAATGTGAAAAAGGCTAAATAATGTACAGTAAGACCGGTTTTTCTATAGAGAGACACTCAAGCCGTCTACCAGTAGCTTTGAGAATACGGAGCTCAGGGGTATACCAAGGAGAAGAGTGTGTGGAAGGGACACTTCTGGTCTTAATAGGAGCATGCTGCTGTAAGATTTCAGAAATTATGGAGTGATAGTTAGATAATATCATGGAGGGAGAAGAAATATCAAAGACATCTGAGAGGTTTGAATAAACAATAGAGGTACAGAATGATGCAGTATCAATAGCTTTCAGATTGCGATATGAAATAACAGTTTTAAGGCATTTCTTACGCATAGGCAGACTTAAGTTAAAATCAAGAAGTTTGTGATCAGAGATACCAGTATCAGAAGAAGAGATGGAACATATATCAACCCTTGATGTACATATCAGATCAAGGATATGACCACGAGTATGGGTAGGAAAATGAACATGCTGAGTCAGATTAAAACATTCAAAAACAGACATTAATTGATTAGAGCAAACAGTATCGACATAAATATTGAAGTCACCAAGCAGGAGAATGGCAAATGACAATGAACAGGCAAGGGTTAACAGTTCACTGAGTTCAGAAAAAAAGTTGGACAGGGCTTTAGGAGGACGATACAGCAGGATAATTATAAGAGAGTCAGCTTTTAATACCATATATTCAAATGAATTGGTATCATGAAAATGAAGTTGCGTGAGACGGAGATTGTCCCGGTAAATGACAGTGAGACCACCCCCTTTACTATGCAGACGAGGTCTGGACAGATATTTATATCCTTCAGGTGAGAGAAGATTCAGCTGCAGAAAATGATCCGGAACTTGCCAAGTTTCAGTGAGAAGAAAAATGTCAAGCTTATTGTCAGTGATAATTTCATTGAGATAAGGGGCTTTGTCTGATATTGATCGACAGTTCAGAAGCGCAAAATGACGATGCAGGGAATTCAAGTTAGCGGTACGTTGTTGGGCATCAGTGAGATCAATTAAAGAGCGATGTGTAGTATTGCCGGCGGGTACTTGTCTGGGCATGGACGACGATCTATGATTAGTCCAAATGTACGGAGGGGTATCAGGCTTAGAGCAATAGGTACTCCTGAAGACACGCCGCGGGCGGTGTATGTATCGAGGGCGCCGGAGAATCCCTAGACTCCGGCAGCATTCATACGTCACAGAATCGAGACGCGGGTGGCAATTCAAGGCCCTTAGCTGCGATGGTAAATATCCAATATCCATTTTGGAAGTGAAAAAAATGAGACAGATAAGAGAAGAAAAAAGAAAAAGAAAAAGTTTTGCCCGAGGCATGTTAGTACTAAGCAAATGCGAGCCGATCACAGGCAAAAACCACGTTAGCCAGACCCTGAACGCCACTTCACCAAAAACAGCAAACTAAATAGGAGATAACACACCCAGATAGCATGCGATTAAATGAACAGCGCAACCGACTGAGAGAGCGGTGACTCACCCAACAGAAGAGCCGAACGTGGTGGGGACGTTAGCGGGTAGAGGGCTCGCAGCAGCCCGGCGGCAAGCTCACGGACAACAGGAGTTTGAAAATGACAATAATCCAGTTTAAAGATCAGCAGTGAGAAATTGAGTAATCCAATACTGACAAAAATAATCCGAACAGAACAGTGGAAAAACATGTAGCAAAAACATACAAACAGTCCAGGTGCGAAGCGGCAGCACAGACGTGCACAGCGTTCTCGACCCGGAAGTCCTCAAAACACTCAACAATTTCTTCTCTGACCAGACTTAGGGAGCTAAGTTCTCAAGCCCACCCTCAGAGTGAGGAGAGTACCAGCTCGACTTATCAGGTCGACCAGGCTATAAACTAGAAACAAAGGCAAAAAAGGGTTAGCCAAGCCAGCAACACATGGAAGCACGCGGTCTCAGGAAGGCCGAAAGGCCAACCACCTGATAACAAGACCCTGCTGTCCAATACCCAGCATCAGGGAGACCTACCGTGGCCAACCACCTGGTATCAAGTTTAGACTGGCAGAGAAGTAACCATACTGTGGGAAATTTGTCTCAAAAGTGGCTCTACTAAGGCCACACATCTCAATGGCAACATTCACTGGCTGACTGTGGCCATTGTGATAGAAATCTAGAGTCTAGCTAGCTGTCCAAAACCTACCACCTTGGGCTCTCTCACAGGGATGCCTGCTGTCTTCCAGAGTGGTCTGCTAAGGCCAACAAACTGAAAACAAGCAACAGCTGGATGCCAGATGCCCACACTGCTGGGGACTCATCCTCAGAGAGGCCTGGTAAGGCCTGCAATCTGAAGCAAGTCCACTACTGCCAGGGACTAGCGTCCAGGGCAGCCCATCAAGGCCAACTGCCTGGTATCCATTGAAGTCCACTATATGGAGAAAAATCCTGGAATGTTTTCATCAAAAATTTTAATTTCTTTTCGACTGAAGAAAGAAAGACATGGACATCTTGGATGACATGGGGGTGAGTAAATTATCAGGAAAGGTTTATTTGAAGGTGGACTAATCCTTTAAGGCCTACTTATTCAAAAGCAAATCATTGCTAGCTGAGCTTTCACATACCAAAGTGCTGGGAACTCACTCAAAGGGAGGCCTGTTAAGGCTAGCTACCTGGAGCGTGTCTTGTTGCTACAACATCCACACTAATGGGGCTGACCACAGAGAATCCTGCTAAGGCTTACTATCTGACGGCATAAGAAATAGTTACCAGAAAACCCATTTCCTGGGGCTGCTAACAGGAAGGCCTGAGGCCAGCTACCTGACAGCGCATGTGCTGGCTTCTAGGGGTCCAACATGGTGGGAACTCACTGTGAGAGGAGGCCTGTTAGGGTACTACCCTATAGTGAGTCTAGTAGCAGAGATAGTTTACTATTCAAACAACGCCTGGGACCTACCACATCACCAACGAGCGATGTACTCAGTAAAAGCACTTTTTACCCTTAAAGCAAGGAGAGAACAAGCATATGCCAACATGCCCTGGAGGAGGCCCACCTGGGCCTACTACTCCAGCTCGTGACAATGCTGAGCTACAAGGGAGCATACTAAATGACCAGCCCACAGAGAAGGTCAAATACCGCTCGACCTGAGCCGCAAGGGTGCAGGGCAGATAACAACAGAGCTATAAGCGAAGCACTCAGAGAACACCTTTTTTACAACTGAGTACTATCCACATAACCCTGAGAAAAAAATACAGGGTGGAGACCAACCACAAAGACTCCATCATGACAGAAATAATATCTGTACTCAGCCCCATGGGAATAGGGGATTTTCATAGAAGGCCTTGGCCAAACGACTCTTAGATGAGAGGAGGCCAGCACTAGGGATACAAAAGGGAACCTACACTCACTAATGAGGGGTCAGAGGTGGGAATGTACAACAGACCACCATCACTATCCCTAGTACTAGCCTAGGCCAGCTATCAGGGTGGCCTGGGTGAGGGCCAGCCCATAGCACATAGATCTACCTGGCACTCCTCAGAGCAGCAGCCTCTATAGAGCAACTCTCAGCTGAGAGGAGGCAAAATCACTCAAAATGACACCGCTAAGGTGGCTAAAGAATACCATAAAGCCTTAGCTCTCCTAAATTAATCTTAGGATGAGTGACGCTAACCAGGTAAGAATGTCAGGTAGCCCTGTGGGCCAACCCTAGACATTTAATCTATCTGAAGTCAAAGTGCTCGTCTCTTTGCAAAAGCAGCCCTCCAAATCTATAGGAGAGGAGACAAACTACTCTACCCTGAGGTGGCTATCAAGGCGGCCTGAAGAGGGCCAGCCTGCAACAGAGCAGCGGCCTCAAAACCACTCTCAAGTGGGAGGAGGTCAGCCTACTCGCTAAAAAAAAGAGAAAAACAAAGGAGTGTGGTCTCACCAGAGAACATACAATAAGTGAAATACAGCACACTCACCTAAGGAGACCCAAATGGTACTTCTTTCTCTCTAAAAAACGTACTAGCCAACCTACAGGGAACTTCAGGGTCCTATTATTATACTTTTACAATAGATAAAATAAAATAAAACTTACTTCCTAATTTAGATAAATGCCCAAGCACAGCATGAACAGCGTGAGCGGTCACACCCCTCTCAAACTGTCTGGCGAGCTCCATCTGCGAGCCCTGTGATCGTAGTCTCCGCCCTGCCTCAGCACAAGCGGGACCGAACCACCAAGCCCAGATGCTGAACTCTCTTCCCTCGAGAAGAGACCCAGACGAGAACAGAGCATTCTTAAAGTAACGTGCTCACAATTTGCATAGGCAGCTCCCTCGAGAACTTACCATGCGCGCTCTTCTCCCAGACAGAGAACGCACAGCTTGTGTGTGTCATCTAGTGTCAGATAGCAAGGACACGGATCCACACACTTAATAATCCTCTCTGTGCATTTCTTTTTGCCAGAAAGTGCTTCACACATGACAGGATGACATGTTATTTGATCAACCCTTTTTATACACGCGGGTCGCATTGTTATGATGTCATGGGCTGTCACCAGTCAATATGATATTGCTGAGATTGGATATGTGTTTCAGACACCGGTTCACGTAACCATCCAGTAAATCACAATAGGATTTGTAGTCTGTTGCTTTTGACATGAAACATAGTCTCATATTTCAAATTCTGGCCATTTTACTACGAAATAAAAAATATAAATGCCGTTTTGGTGCTCTTTAATGTGTCGTGACTGCTGTAGCGCCTCATCAGTTCAAGAGAAGCGGCTGCGTGAAGCACACGTGAACTGATCCTCTTCTCTGCTTTAACAATTACAGCGCAAAATAAACATAAATGAACTTCCGAAGGTATGTTAAAATATACAGTACAACTTAACTAAATCCGTATCATGTCTCGTGTATTCGTGTAACTGCGGAAAGACGTCCCAGATAGCAAGGTGACATTGATTCAATGTTGAAATTCCATCAGAATCATCATTTTGGTTGAGATTGAAAATTCAATGCTAAATAATATTGAATCAATGTTGAAATTTCAATGGTTTTCAGTGTTGAAAAAGACAACATTGAATCAGTGTTGATTTTTGGTCAGCTTCATCACTGGTGGAACTTAGACTATGTCAATCTATCTGTCCCCTCATTTAACACTTTATTCACATTAGCATTCATGCTCCTCATGACCCTTCCCTTTAGTCCCACAAAAAATAAATAAATAAATAAATAAATAATAAAAAAAATCCTGCCAACTGAAGTGTAGATAAACTCCAACCAGTTGGAAGTCAGTGAGATGAAAAAGCTGGACATTATTATTATAATAACGTTACACTCTTTCAACTTAAAGGTCCTCTAAGTGATGTCACGCGTTTTTAGGCCAAAACATTTTTTGTCACATACAGCAAACATCTCCTCACTATCTGCTAGCTGCCTGTCCCCTGAACACACCATAAAAAAAAAAAAAAAACGTGGTCTCTGTAGTCGCCACAAGCTCTGAAAACGGCAATAAAAACAAACTGGTGCAGCCTGGACCAAGAATCATAATAAACATACTCTAGCCAATAACCGACAAGAATGATTTTAAAGGTCCTCTAAGTGATGTCACGTGTTTTTAGGCCAAAACATTTTTTGTCACATACAGCAAACATCTCCTCACTATCCGCTAGCTGCCTGTCCCCTGAACACACTGTAAAAAAATGCGGTCTCTGTAGTCGCCACAAGCTCCAAAAGCGGCAATAAAAACAAACTGGTGCAGAGGGTCTAGCTAGCCTCTGTTTTGTTTGACAACACTTCGAACGTTAATAGGAAGTTACATCCACCCAGGATCACTTAGAGCACCTTTAAACACTAAATTCACAACTACTCAAACATCTCACCTGCACTTTAAGGATCCCGCATCAGACGTTTTTCTGATGTCACGACGCACGAGCGTCTTAAACTTTCTGCTCGAATTGATCGATTTTCTCGGACTGAAAGGTAGGTTGAATTTGGAAATTTGTTTTAACTCTATATATTAGATAATGCAGCGTTTGAATGTGTGTTTTATAGTTCATTAACGTTGTTTGTGGACATGAATCCTAACAGAATCGTAATTAATCGAATTTAAAATGAATTCCTCCTTTACAGTGTAGCAGCGCGAGATATTTGAAATGCTGTGGGCGGGAAGTGCGCGTGTTGCGGGAGAAAACGCCCGAGGCTGTGAGGATTCCTACGTTATAATATTGAGTTAAGTTTTTAAATTAATATTTTTCTATTCTATTATTTGTCTTTGACATGTTAGCTCTGATTTGATGTATATGTTTGGCCAAAATGATGATCCAGATCTGTAAGTTAAAGACATTGTGAGCTAACGTTACATTTGCCTAACTTGGTGTTTTGCTTCACCCAGGGAAAAATGTTAGTATTTTTTTTTAGTAGTAGTAGAAATAGTACATTATAATAATAGTATTTGCACAACTAATTAATTGACCTGGCAAACAACTATCGACCACTAATAATTCTGTAAAAATGTTTCTCCCCTTAGGACCTAAAGCTTTTCAATGTTGTTTGATGACTGAGGATACTTTACAATACATGGTAAGTAATTTCTATAAAAACTGATATAGTTGTTAATAGATAATGAATTACTAATGTCCAAACCAGATGTTCATTAACTCACCTTTATGCCATCTCAAATGCATGTGACTTTTGTGTTTTGTTTTGCCATGTGTTATTTTTTCAGAAAAAGTATAAATTTGTTTATTTTGTAGTCATTCTAGCAAAAGGCGATGAAACTGGTTTGTTTTATGTGCACAACTTTAGGATAACCAGACAGATGATTGTGAGGGTGACCCTGAGCAGCTCTTCGTGGTGTTCATTATTCTGAAGGAGGGGGAGAACTTCATGAACCACCTGCTGACACTGACATTGTGATCGAGGGAGTTAAAGTTTTGAATCAACTCACTTCAGTCACATCAGCTTGTGCCCTGCTTCTGGGTATGATATAGGCCTACATCAACCTATAATGGTTTATATTAAATAGTCATAAATTTGAATTCAGCGTGTTTTAACCATAGTTCAAGTTTCACTTAATTTTGTAGTACATTGTCACATTTCCAAATATATATGACCCACCTTCTGTCAGTCATACACTACATTGTGTAGTTCTAACTTCCTGTTTGTTTTTGTTTTCTTTAGATGCCTTACAACAAGTGAGGGCTGAAAAAAGGAGGCCTCAAAGTTTATATTTGCTGTTTCTGCAAAACTGGCTCCGTTCATGCTCCTGATCAGCTTTCGGGTATTGCTCGTGGTGGAAATCCCTGAGTTCGTCAGAGTATCAATTTAATGAATAAGGACATACTTTTTGCATTAGAAGAGTAGCTTCAATCCTTAAAGCTTCAAGTCCTGAACAGTGAACTGTGGTAGTGTTTCAGTCTGTAGTACTGTGTTTCTGTCTTCACTGGTAAGTTTCCATTTGTATTTACTTACAATTTACAAATGCAGATTGCATTTATGTTGTCACAGTTTTCCAGGCTCTTTTTTCCAATGACTAAAATGCATGTTTGAGCTGTTTTAACTGACATATTACAATTTGTCTGTGCTATTGTTTTGTCTCAAGATGAATGCCAATAATGTTTTTTTTTTTTTTTTTCACCTAGGTAAAGGCCTGCTGGCACAGCTCCATCCACTGGACCGTATCTGGTGCATCCTTTTTAGTCAGATCAGTCAACGGGCTGGTGAGGTCTGAATAATTAGGAACAAACCTCCTGTAATATCCCGCCAGCCCGAGGAACTGTCTGACCTCCTTTTTGGTCTTGGGACGCAGACAGGTTGCAACCGCTGCTGTCTTAGCAATTTGGGGACGCACCTGTCCATATCCCAAGTGGAAGCCCAGATACCTTACCTCCACGCGCCCAATTGCGCACTTCTTCGGGTTGGCCGTGAGTCCAGCCCCTCTCAGCGACCTCAGGACAGCCCTCAAATGCTGCATATGCCGATCATTACTAAAAATAATAATGTCATCCAGATAGCCAGCCGCATATGCAGCATGGGGCCGTAAGATCTTGTCCATGAGTCGCTGAAAGGTAGCCGGTGCCCCGAACAGCCCGAACGGAAGGGTCACGAATTGGTGTAATCCAAACGGCGTCGTGAAAGCGGGCTTTTCTTTGGATAATGGAGACAAGGGGATCTGCCAATACCCTTTCGTTAAGTCCAGTGTCGAATAAAAGCGAGCTGTACCGAGCCGGTCAAGCAATTCGTCCACACGCGGCATTGGAACAAATTCTCCATAGATAGCCACCCCAAAGTGTGGAGTTTTGTTCTCAAGTCCAGCACATTCTTGAACGAACTTACGAATCATGGATTTAAGCGTGCGATTAAAGCGTTCGACCAAACCGTCTGTTTGTGGGTGATAGACGCTGGTTCGAATCGATTTAATGCCCAACAATTCGTACAGTTCGCGTAGCGTACGTGACATAAACGCCGTGCCTTGATCAGTGAGGATATCTTTCGGAATCCCCACTCGGGAGATTAAACTGAAGAGGGCGTCCGCAACACTCTTAGCGGAAATGTTGCGGAGAGCCACTGCTTCTGGATATCGTGTTGTATAATCCACAATGACTAATGCAAAACGATGCCCTCTCGCTGATCGCTCTAATGGCTCTATGAGGTCCAGCCCGGCGATGGCCAGTCCCGCCCCCCTCGGCGGGGCTCTCGGTGCCACGGACTGCCGATAATCCGTTCCACCCCGCCCCCGGGGCGGAACACGAGGCGGGCCGGGCGGACGGGACCTAGGTAGAGGGACAGGTCTGGAGAGAGAGAGGGGGGGAAGAGAGGGAGAGAGAGAGACAGATGGCAAGGGTTCGCCGACCCCTGGGCACGCCACCAAGTGGTCCTCCGCCAACTGGATGGCCGAATCCAGCGACGTGGGCCGGTGGCACTGGACCCACTCGGCGGTCTTCTTCGGGAGCCGAGTGGTGAACTGTTCCAGCACCACCCGATCGATCATCTGCTCCACGTCACCTCCGTCGGCCATCAGCCATTTGCGGCACGAGTCCCGGAGCTGTTGGGCCAACACGAAGGGCCGGCCCGCCTCCCCCAGCTCCAGAGACCGGAACCGCTGACGGTGCTGCTCGGGGGAGCGGCCGACCCGCTGCAGGATGGCCCTCTTGAGGTCGTTGAAGACCAGGAGGTTCTGGATGGGCAGCTGCTGCGCTGCCACCTGCGACTCGCCCGAAAGCAGCGGGACGAGCCGCATGGGCCACTGGTCCCGGGGCCAACCTGACACCTCAGCAGTCTTTTCAAATAGGTCCAGGAAGGCCTCCGGGTCATCTTGCGGGCCCATCTTCTGCAGTGGCAGCTGGAAGGGGCCAGCAGCTGCCGCGCTGGTCTCCGCGGGAACCTCCCGGTCTATCCAGCTCCGGAACCTCTCGCGGTCCTCCTGCTGGCCCTGGACGATCGCCTCGAAACGGCGCTCCTGATCCTTACGGAGATCCAGCAGGGCCCGATGTTGCTCTTGATGAAGGGCCGCGAGGGATGCGATGATGTCCGCAAACGGCGTTCCAGCGGCGGGGTTTGCCTGCATGGCGGCGGCTTCCGTCTTCCTTCCCGGGTTTCGGCACCAGTGTGGTAAAGGTTCTTGTGTAGTGGGAAGGAAGAGGACAGGGATCGGCTTTGGCTGCTGACAGTCTTTATTCTCACCAGAGAAAATATCAAACACGTAAACAAAAAGACGGTGCAATGCACACTCAATAATTCCACATCCAAGGACGGGCTTCACTCCAACGAACGAGCACGGCTCACTCTGCGTGACTGTCAGCAGTCCCTCTCTCTCTCTCACGCTCCTGCTTCTCCTGGCGTTTTATCCCGTCTCCACGCCAATTTACTGGAACAAGAAACAGGTGTTCGTGATTTACATTCAACCCGTTCAATCACCGCGCATCCCCAGACGCTCCCTCCTGCTGCAGACCCCGCTAAACCACGCCCCCCTCGCCACAATTACATATTAGGCCTAATTATAATTTTTAATGTTCTTCAATAGCCTAATGAATGTTTGAATAAAATCCATCAAGTTGACAGCCACCATTTATATTTAAAAAAAAACGAATTGGATAATTTTAAAGTTAGTTGGCCTACTTTATTTTTACAAAAATTTCAAGTGTAGTTTAAATTTGTATACAAATCAGTTCATTTTAATTTAAAATTTAAATCAGTTCACCCATTTATATACAGAATTAGTTGAGCTTTTTTTTTCCTTGAGAAAATTTGCCATGTTCCCACACATAGACTTTACTTGGGTGGGCCGCCCGGGTATATTAATGGCCGCCCAAGTATATTTGGAGACACATTTATGTTTTTATTATTTTTTATCCTCTTATACTTTTGTATCCGCCCAAGATAATGAAACCATCTGTGATCATTTAACTAGTGGAAAATCTCCCCTGGCGCTAGAGCCCTGCATTTCTGGCCGAGCCCGACGGGCCCCGACTTATTTACGGCCCATGGGCCGGGCTTCGGGCCGATTTTCACGTCATAGCTCAGAGGTGGGCTGGGCCTCGGGCCTGTTTTAGGCTCAACTTCTGAGTGAGACACTCGAGTGTGCAACTGTTTGTTCTGCTCTTCTAACTTAGCAATACGTTGGATTTGTTCTTTTGCAATGGATAGAGTAAATTCTCTGTGGCAGCAGATAATGCCCTTCATATTTTTCTTCCGAATACATGCACCAAGTACCTTTTTGCATTCTTCAATAGACCAAACTTTTTCTGGATGAATCCCAAATTTCTTTGTCAAATCCAATCTGACTGACTCAGTCACAATTGAGTCCATGTGCTTTCCTAACAATGATTTGAACTCACTATCTGTCCATAAAGGAGTAGCTAGTCCACCTTTCTCAGTTGTTGGAATAAGTCTAGCGTTCTTTCTCAACATTTTGTAATGTCTTTCTGGCACAACAATACACTTCAACACTTCCCTAACAGAGCAGAGGTTAACCTAATTAATACACATCACACCTGCTTTCAAACAATCCCGTGTGCATCTGTGTAAGCGCTTAGTGAAGAGATTAATTGATGACTATTTACAACGTTTTTACAGCGTTGATCATTGAAGCCTATCACAGACATATCCGATGAGCCGTGAAAACAACGGCCAATCAGAGATGTTTATGAATCCACTCAACAGCGCTCAAAGCGTCATGTTTTTAAAATTTCAGTACAGACTAGGTACCGAAGTCGGTACTTTTGACAACACTAGTTGCAACGACGTCCCGAATAACGTTCCAGCTGTAAAATAATGCGACTGACACAGAGCTTCAGTAACGAGACATACTCAGTTTACTGGGTACTGCAGTGCATATACAAAGTAGGAGGAGTCATAGCATCGACTACGGAGGCCGGAGCGCCACTTAAAGAAACATTGTCAAAATGACAATACATTACATCTCCCCTCCTAAGCATGAAACAAAAACCATGCTAACATAATCACTTTGTATACATACAGTCATTACAAATATTAAACATTGTGGTATTTGTTCTTTAACTCTGGAATATGCATAAAACTTGCATGACCACGCATTAAAGAGATGTTAGCACATCATGTATGCAACTTAGTCAAAGACACAATCTATCAAACAATGAACTGTTGAACATAAACATGTAACTAGGAAGGAGAGGTTGCTAGCACATCACTTCCACAAGGCGTCTTTACCACGCCTTTCCCTGACTACAAGCAGAGCCTGTCAGGAGGCTTCACCACTCTGCCTCGTCTGGTAGTATACTGCCCAGTTGACAATGTCTGCTTAGCAGTCCTGAGTTCTTTAGGTGATGCTTGGGATGAACTAGGATGATCCACAGACTTTGGCTCCTCGACACTCACTGGCTCTGATGTCTCTGTCCACTGATCATCGTTAAGCCCGTGACGGGACTCGTTAGCAGCTGCTGTGCTCTTGCGAAGATGCTGAATGTTGCGACGGTACTCTCTACTTCCACAGTCAACAACATAAGATCTTGGGGCACAGTGTGATCTCATAACAACTCCAGGAGACCATTTGGGACTGCCAAGATATGGTTGCATCCTTACTTCATCTCCAGACTTCAGCGCAGCACGCTTGCCCTCTTGCGGTCGTAGTAAAACTTCTGAATACTTTTACTTTCGTCTAGTTGCTGTTTAACTTTGAGGGGGTCGTACGCTGCTGGTGTGAGCAGCAGACGGGCAGCAGGCAGGTTGTTGCGGGGACGCCTGCCCATCAGCAGCTGAGCTGGTGAAAGGCCTACTGACTCCAATGGCGTCGTTCTGTAGTCAAGCAGTGCAAGATGTTTGTCTGGTGCCTTACACCAAAGTTTCTTAACAGTCTGGACTGCGCGCTCAGCCTCACCGTTGGAGTGTGGCGTATGTGGGGATGATGTTTTGTGAATGATTCCATAACTTTGACAGAAATCCTTAAACTCATCCGCTGAATATTGTGGACCATTTTCTGTTTGAAGGATGGTGGAGATTCCATGTCTGCTGAATTGAGCCTTGAGCTTTTCTATGACAGCACGGCAATGTAAGCTCTTCAGCTTCTCCACTTCAATGAATTTTGAGTAGTAATCCACCAGCAGAACATAATGGTTTCCTTCAAACTCAAACAGGTCAGAAGCTACTTCTTCGAATGGAAGATCAGGCATTTCTGTTGGTTTGAGTGGTTGTCTAGGTAACCGGTTCTGAAAGTCTGCACACTTGCCGCAGTTCTTCACCATTTGCTCGATTTCAGAACTCATGCCTGGCCAGTATAGGACCTCGCAAGCTCTCTGCTTGCTCTTTACTATTCCTAAGTGAGACTGATGTATAAGCTTCAGCATATGTTCTCACATGGAAGGGGGTACGACTATACGCAGGCCTTTATAGACAACCCCATCAGCAACGACAAGTTGGCTTTGTGAGTCCCAAAATGGCTGAGCTGCATTAGGTACATCACGCCTATGGCCTGGCCAACCCTGTCGAATTGTTTGCTGAAGACAGCTGAGCTCCTTCTTTGTGCAGTCCTGGAGCTCTAAATATTTCTGCTCACTCACCGAAACAAAGTTGAGCATGGAGACACACTCAAAGCCTTCCATCTCTGGCTTGTTTTCAGGTAACTGGGCTCTAGACAGTGTGTCAGGCAGTTCCATATCCTTTCCTCATCTGTACTTAACAGTCAGATCATACCACTGCAGACAGAGGCGCATTCTCTGTATGCGCATGGGGGTAGAGAGCAGTGGCTTTCTGAAAATATCTTCCAGAGGCTTATGGTCATTGTACACTGTGACATAGTTTCCAAATATGTAATTGTGGAACTTGACACATGCATGAACTATTGAGAGCATCTCTTTCTCAATTTGCGCGTAGCGCGTTTCTGTATTTGTCAGTGACCTGGATGAGAAAGCCACTGGATGACTGTCCTGTAGTAAAACAGCACCGAGGCCGTTGCTGCTGGCATCACAGAAGATCTCAACAGGCTTGGACGGATCAAAAAAATGTAGCACAGGGGACTTTGTGCATAAGTCCTTGAGTTTGTCAAAAGCTTGCTGTTGTGCTGGTTGCCATGCGAATTCAACATCTGCTTTCAGGAGCTGTCTTAGAGGTGCGTCAACCTCGCTGAGGTTTGGCAGGAATTTTGACAGATAGGTGACGAAACCTAGGAAACGGCGAACACCATCCTTGTCACTTGGTGTTGGCATGGACTTGACAGCCTCTATTTTCGCTGGGTCTGCCTTCAGACCATCTGATGTTATCAGGTGTCCTACGTAGGGCACAGAAGATTGCTTGAAATGGCATTTGCTGAAATTGAGGCTCAGATTATAGCTTGTTGCTCTCTGAATTACTTTGTGGAGGGTCTCATCATGTTCCTTTACTGAGGGTGCTGCGATGAGAATGTCGTCCATGACACTTATTGCTCCGCTGATGCCCTCCAGCATCTCATCCATAATACGCTGAAAGATTTCTGGTGCGCATTTTAGGCCAAAAGGTAGCCTAAGCCACCTAAACCTACCAATGGGCGTGTTAAAGGTTGTCAAAAATGATGATGCTTCATTAAGTTCTATTTGCAGGAAACCAGATTTTGCATCCAAGACCGAGAAGACTTTAGCACTAGGCATTGCGGAGACTACCTCTTCGATGGTTCGCATTGGGTAATGTTCCCTCTTTATGACCTTATTCAAGTCGCTTGGATCAATGCAGATCCTTATCTTGCCATTACGGACAGCTGCTACCATTGAACTCACCCACTCGGTCGGTTGGCTGACTTTTGTGATGTATCCATCTTTAACCATCTCATGTAGTTTTTCTATTACTTTCTTTTTCAGTGCAGCTGGTTGACGGCGGACAGGATGGACTACACCTTTTGCATCAGGATCAATTTTAATTGTATATTTGCCTGGTAAAGTTCCAGTAGTGCGAGTCAGCTCTGGGTAATCGTCTAGTCCAGCTGGCACATTTTGTTCTGTTGTCGTATGACCGTAATGTGTCTTATTTTCTTTGTTAGTAGGCTGCAATGCATCAAGCCGCATAACTAAGCCTAAGGCTTCTGCTGTTGCACCGCTGAGCAATTATTCATCAATTATTCGTCCAGTGAAAACTGAGGTTAGAGTATTTTACCAATTCTGGATAAAATATTATTCTGCGGCCAACAGTAACAATATTTTATTATGATTATTATTATTATAATTATTATATTATTATAAGCAAGAGGTAACTGATCTTTGAGTTTAAGGCAGTAATTTGATACACAGCACAAGAAACTCATATATGTGAAAATCAAAACAAGCTTTATTGACTACTTCTAATGATTACAAGAAACTAAGGCTAAACACACACATACATACATACGCACACACACATTCGCGGAGTTGATATGAGTTATGAAGAAAGTCCCAAATACTAACTAAACATCGCAACCTGAGGAAAATCACAAAAGCGGAGCTTTGGCTTGATTCTTTAGGTTTAAAGGAGTTTCACCAGTTTCCAGGTTTTAAAAGCATAGTTTCAAAGGAGGAAGTTTGCTCCGTTCCCCGATGTGTTTCTCCAATGAGACGTTGCTACGAAGCTTAGACATGCCCCGTCTATTGTCCATTGATTGTGATGTCCATGGAACATAATCATGTTTATTAGTAACTTCATAAAGTTTCCTAATATTTCTCTGGTACCAAATTTCAATATTCATGCACACTGAATCAAAGAGGATAATAAACATGACATACTTCTTACACACATATTACTAGACTGACCTAATTAAAACAATTATTACAATAATGCATTTGAAGAAAACCCACATATTGAATACATTGAATAGACATGTTAGTAATTACATCATGGCATGTATTATTCTGTATATAGTTTAAAATGATCTCTTAATGATGGTCCATTTGAAATTCAAGATTGAGTCTGTAAGCATAAAGTCATTGAACAGCGACCGGAGTCACAAGTGACCGGGTCAAAATGGATTGCTCAACACAAAGGAGGTATAGATAGGACAGATTCATCTTTAAATCCATTGATGGGTGTTTTCCAGTTCCGTCCGATAATGCAAGAGGGTTTTGTGAGAGAATCAATAGATTTAATGTGATCAGACCCACGTGATAGGTTCTGATTAGTTTATTGCTAATGAGCTAAGAAGTCCTTTAGACAGAGTCCTTTGTTAAAAGAAGTCGTGCCATCACTGTTAAGGCTAGGTGTTTCCTGTCAGGAAATGGATCTTTTGGACCAAATGAAGCTTTGTTCAATCATGCCTCTGGCTGATAAAGCCATTTGGTAACGTCTGTCGAACGAGTCTCTACACCGTCCATAACCTTGAAATCCATGCAGAACTGATAAACACTTAATTCTCTGCTATAAAACCTTAAAAATTCTAATTGTTATAGGGAATTTCATTGCTTTGGTTAATACATTTGCAGATCAAAATATGTAGTGGAAACCAATAGAAACCCTCATTAAATTCTGATGGCTAATGGCTAGAAACACATTGCATCCATGAAATCATCAGCATTGTTACTTTGTACAATTACTAAGCCAATACATTTGAACATTACCATGTAACCATGTTTTAACCATGTAAAGTGTTATCAAGTTATGAGTACAGAAAATTGAACACATGAATTCATAAATTGAACACATTCATAGATCAAACAATACAATCAATAAATAAATGTAACCAGTGATTAATATGTTTTATTCTTTTAATTGACAAAGTGTTTTATCATTCGATGGGTATAGTTAAATATTGATTTTATCAATTATATTTATAGATACTCTTATGATTACTACTATCCATAATTTGGCACAAAAAAATGACAAAGATATGAAAATGATTCAGCAGATATTTTATTATTTTATTTGCAAAAAATATATTTTAAACCATTTCCTAAGTGTCCTGTATGAGGCAGCTGCTACAAATATACTGAGGTAATGTGCTTTAATACTGCTTTTCTGCCAGACAATATCATAATTACCAAAGATATACAGTCCTTGAGCTTCTCAAAAGCTAAAAAAATCCAGAAGATGACATTCATAAAGAGTAAAAGATATGTATAAAGAACAATATAAAGATTTTTTTATCATTTCTTCAAATAATAGTTTGGCCCACCCAAAAATACATGTACAGTTTTTGTTCAAGAAAATGAACGTGGACTTTCTCAGGAAGGATTTGAGATCTCTCATTACCGTGTCCTCAGCTGTGTAGAACAATCTTTCCAACAGTGTTGTAGAGGTAGATAATGGAGAGCTGTGAGAGAAGAGGAAGAGTGTCTTTCTCAGGTTCTTCTGAGGCAAGGATAGGAGGATGGTCTCTATATATTCACTTTGGATTTTGGCAAACTGGAAGCTAAAAAAAAAATTATTGTAGTAGTTATTGTAGTCAGGTTTATTGTTTGTTAGAAAGGTATGAGGAAAGCATGTTTAACTTACATGTTCCTCCTCTTCTTCATCCTGAGCTGCACAGTCACCTCGGTCACCACTGCCATCATCATCCTCCTCTGGCAGCTGAAAGGTTGAATTACATTGTTAGAAGTTGCATTTTTACTTTTGAAAGCAGTCTCTTCTACTTACCAAGGCTGCATTTGATGAAAAAATACAGTAAAATAATAATATTGTGAAGTAGTTTTACTTTAATATTCTAAAATAGTTTTACTATTAACTGTTTTCTATTTTAATCTATTTTTAAAAGTAAGTTATTCCTGTGATCAAAGCTGAATTTTCAGCATCATTACTCCAGTCTTCAGGGTCACATGATCCTTCAGAAATTATTCTAATAAGATGATTTGATGCTCAAGAACACAAAAATATGAAGCAGCACATTTCAAAAGAAATGTCCGAGCATCAATTCAGCATATTAGAATGAACAAAGATCAAGTGGCACTGAAGACAAGAAAAATGATGCAGAAAATTTTCCATCAAAGCAATAAATTAAATTTAGCAACATCTTCCAAATCTCAATATCTTTGACTGGCAGTGTACATTATTACATTTAGATAATAAACAGTGCACAAATTCTCAAAGAACTTACATTTTAACGATTACTTCCCTCACTGCTGACTCCTTCAAGCTGGGGACACACTTAACGACTAGCTGAAACATTCTAAGACTGAAATCAACACACTTAAAAACTGTTTCCTTCGACTGAAGTGGATTTAAATACTTACAGATTATAAACAGACTGAACGCAACTGGCTCTGACTCGACGTGTTTGGGCAAGATCAGTTGAAAGTATCAAATTACATTTATAATCGGCCTTACAGTCGTTAAGTGTGTCCCTGGCTTTAGTCGTTGTTGCAGCCTCCTCAAAAAAATATATCTTTCTGTACACGAAAGCACGAAAAAAATATTTTAAAAAAAATACAGTAAGGGCATATTTCATGTAGCGTAAATGAATTGCGATTATGAAGGGTATTTTTTTAAATTTTTGATAGTATTTTGAAATCATTAAAATATCATGTATATATTGTAAGTTACAACATTATTTGTTTTTATTCATGACATGAATTCATGTCATTCCAAACCTGTTAAGACTTTCGTTCATCTTCAAAACATAAAGATAATTTAATGAAATCTGAGAGCTTTCTGTCCCTCCATTGACAGTCTACGCAACTGCCACTTTGATGTTTAAAACAAAAGTTCATACAGCTCGTAAATCTAATCTAATGAATTGAGAGGTTTAGTCCAAATTTTCTGAATAAACTCGATCACTTTATATAATGAACAAATTTAATACATAAGTGCATATACAAACAAGTACAGTTGAGCTTCCATTTATGTTCGCTAATTAATGTTTATATGTGAATAAAAGTCTAAACTCAAACTGTATATTGCATTAAGCAAACAAGTCTCTTCAGAAAATTTGGACTAAACTGCACCATTCATATGGATCAGTTTTACAATCTCTTTATGAACTTTTTGAAGTGTCAAAGTGTTAGTTGCATGGTCTGTAAATTGAGGGACAGAAAACTCTCAGATTTCATTAAAATATCTTCACTTATGTTTCGAAGATGAACAACACATTCTTGCATGTTCGGAATGACATAAGGGTGAGTCATTTTTTTTCATTTTTGTGTGAACTAACCCTTTAGGCAGGCGTACACTGTGTAAGTTCAAACACTCGGTAGTTTGTGAGCCCTTGCATACAAGTTAGTTAACCTGATAATCATGTCAAAGCAGTTGGTACATTGCACGACTGCACTACACAGCTTTTCTTTGTTTTAAAAACAAAGTCACATGCAACCATGTCATTCAGAATAAATTTGCCAAATCAGATTTTAAAATTTCATTCTGATTGTAAGGGGTGGTCTAAACCTTTTCTAATCTGTTCGATAGGACATGTAGACATTTGATCAGATTAAAAACTGAAATTTGAAAGTGTAAAGCATGTGGAATGATGTAGAAATGACGCAATGACGTACGAAACTAACCACTGTTGTTGAATGAATGCAGTGTAATAAATGACTGTTGTCATAAAATTTCAAAATGCTTCTGTTTAGTTTTAAGCATTTTTACTGCTTGATAAATATAAGCAGCACATAGCTTCATGTTCTCTGTGTCTCCTAATCAGGACATGGAATGATAAATATAAAGTCTGCTTTTTGAAACAGAAAAGAAGCAATGACAGGATGATGGTTAATATGCACCAACAGCGGGAAAATCAGTGCATTTTAAAATATCAAATCCGATTTTTAAATAAATGTACACATTAACTATATTCAGATTCATCAATCACAATGATTTCATTCTGAATTAAATAAAAAGTGTAAATGTATCAAATAGTAAAATTGCTGACCCCTCAAATTCAGAATTATTAACATCTCCTTGTCTCTGTGAGTAATTGAATTGTGAAATTCAACCCTGTGTGAATTACCTGTTTGTCCTCCTGAGCCTTTTAACGAGAAGGCTGCTTTTATGGCTGGATGCTGATTGACACACCTTTTGGCCATGTTCTCACATCCAGGACAACAAAATGATCACGCAGACCTGAAACAAACGACCCATGATTGAAATCACTTTAAATCCATTTAGTCTTACCTAAGTGATATTGGAAAAATGAGGCATAGTTGTTCACCCAGGATACGCTGCTTCTCCTGGAGCATGGTCTGCATGATGAATGATCTCTTGATCCTGGACCCATGCAGTCCACTGGAGATTATCTGAATGACATGTGGTTGTATATAAAGGGTAATTAATGACTGAACGTTTCATACATACCGATAGCAGTACCATAGTCCAGGACCTTATATCTATTGGTACTGAACAAGTCAGAAACTAATTTAATACCCATCATTGTGTCACGGTTCGCAGATCCACTGTGTCATTCTGTTGTCTGTGTGTGGGTTGTGGGGTGTGTCACCTGATTGTTCTGTGTGGGCGTCGCCGCTGATTACTGATCAGCGGCAGCTGTGGGTTATTAGATCTTGCCTATATAACGCCTTGTCTTTCGTCTCATGTTTGTCAGATCGTTGTTTTGGAGTCCTGGTGTTGTCTTGTGTTACCGTGTTTCTTGTTTCCTGGAGTTGGAGTTCTCGTTGCTGTTTCCTGTCTGTTCCCCTGGATACTCGTTCTGGATTTACCTTGCTCATCTCATCTCACGGATTCTCACCACGGAGCACCACTCACCACGGACACCATCGCCCATCCAGTCCCTGTGTTACCATCTCTCCTGCTGTCTGTGTTGTGACTACACTGTGTGTATATATCTGACTACCTGGCGTGAAGCACTATTAAAGTGATTAATTTGCTATTGCATCCAGTCTTCTTTTCACGTGACAGAACGATCTGACCATCTACCATGGATGCAGCGAGTTCAGCAGCTTTCACGGAGTTCATCAGTCACGCTGTTAATCGTATGGACCAGCAGCAGGAGAGTCTTTCATCCACCGGACGCGCCGTCCAGGCGCTGGTAACACAGGTGTCCGAGCTCTCCCAGCAGCTACAACAACTTCGCGCTCCCACTGCGCCAGCCCCACCGTCCGTTCCCCCACCATCACCCGCACAAGGAGACCTGTCGGAGCCCCGCCTTCCCGTTCCTCAGAACTATGCCGGTGAGCCAGAATTTTGTCGAGCGTTTTTGAATAAATGTTCTCTCCATTTCACCCTGCAGCCACGCACCTTTGAGAGGGAGGAGTCCAAAGTGGCGTTTGTACTCACCCTGCTCACCGGGAAGGCGGCGCTATGGGGAACGGCGGTTTGGGAAAACCAGGACCCGTGCTGCTCCTCGTTCACGGCACTTGCCGCCGAGATGAGGAGGGTGTTCGACCGTGCGGTTGCGGGGAAGGAGGCCGCCCGCAAACTCACCACTCTCAAGCAGGGCAACCGCACGGTCGCTGACTATGCCATCGAGTTCCGCACCCTCGCGGCAGAGTGTCGGTGGAACGAGGAGGCGCAGTGGGACGTGTTCCTGCATGGGCTGGCTGATCGTATCCACCGGGAGATATACACGTTGGACCTTCCAGAGACATTCAACGGGCTTGTTGAGCTGGCGCTTCGAGTTGATTCTCGCCTCCGACGAGTGGAGTCACTAGTGGAATCCGGAGAGAGGCACAGCGGTCTTCCTGTCAGCCCGGTGGATGCGGTTAGCCCAGCACCCGATCCTGCGCCCATGCAGGTGGGGAGAGCTCGGCTTTCTCGGGAGGAGCGGGAGCGGCGGAGGTCCCTTGGTCTTTGCTTATACTGCGGGACATCGGGACACATCATCAGAAACTGCCCGGTAAAAGACCAAGCCCGATAGTAAACTCGAGGCTACTATCGGGCGGGATCTCCGCCGAGAAGTCCTCGCCATCAACCCTCCTCCCGGTTAGACTGAGATGGGCTACACACGACATCACCTGTAGCGCACTTTTGGATTCTGGGGCGGAGGGCAGTTTCATGGACATCACGTTTGCACTACAACACGGAATTCCTACATCATCCCTTGAGCACTCCATTTCAGTCAACGCTCTCAATGGACAGTCTCTTTCCAGTCTCTCCCACACTACGGATTACATCACCCTCGTCACTTCCGGTAACCATTCAGAAGAAGCTCAGTTCCTCCTCATGGACACCCCTCACGCACCTGTCGTTCTGGGACACCCCTGGCTCACCAGACACAACCCTCGCATCGACTGGCAACTCGGAACAATCACTGAATGGAGCACCCAGTGTCACAAGTCTTGTCTATTGTCTGCTTGTCCCACGGTGTCTGTTTCTGTTTTGCAGGATGAGGCGGTGGATCTGTCTAACGTGCCCAAGGAGTACCTTGACCTGAAGGAGGTGTTCAGTAAGTCCCGAGCTGCTTCTCTCCCTCCGCATCGTCCCTACGATTGTGCAATAGACTTAGTTCCGGGTAAGTCTCCGCCTAAGGGCAAGTTGTACTCTCTATCTGTTCCCGAGAGGGAGGCCATGGAGAAATATATTTCTGATTCTCTGGCAGCCAAGTTCATCCGCCCTTCCTCATCTCCAGCGGGGGCGGGGTTCTTTTTTGTGGGGAAGAAGGACGGGTCTTTGCGACCTTGTATTGATTACCGGGAGCTGAACAACATCACGGTAAAGAATACTTATCCTTTGCCGTTGATGTCTTCAGCCTTCGAGAGGTTGCAAGGAGCGTCCATTTTCACTAAATTGGACTTAAGAAATGCATATCATTTGGTCCGCATCAGGGAGGGGGATGAGTGGAAGACCGCTTTTAACACCCCTAGAGGGCACTTTGAATACTTGGTCATGCCCTTCGGGCTGTCCAACTCGCCCGCGGTCTTCCAGGCACTCGTCAATGACGTGTTGAGAGACATGGTTGACCAGTTCATATATGTCTACCTGGACGACATATTAATTTTTTCATCGTCTCTCCAGGAGCATGTTCAACACGTCAGACGAGTGCTTCAGCGGCTGCTAGAGAATGGGCTTTTTGTCAAGGCGGAGAAATGCGAATTTCATGCACAATCTGTTTCTTTCCTAGGGTACATCGTCTCGTCTGAGTGAATTCGCATGGATCCTGACAAGGTTAAGGCTGTGGTGGATTGGCCAAGTCCAGATTCCCGTAAGGCCCTACAGCGGTTTCTGGGGTTCGCCAATTTTTACCGGCGTTTTATTCGCAATTTCAGCCAACTAGCCGCACCTCTGACCGCTTTGACCTCCTCCAGAACGACCTTCAGGTGGTCAGATGCAGCCGAGGCTGCATTTGCCAAACTGAAGGGCCGCTTCGTTTCGGCCCCCATTCTGATAGCCCCTGATCCTTCGCGTCAGTTCGTGGTGGAGGTCGACGCGTCAGAGGTGGGGGTAGGTGCAGTTCTCTCCCAGCGTTCTCCCTCAGATAACAAGATGCACCCTTGCGCGTACTATTCTCATCGTTTGTCTCCCGCTGAACGCAATTATGATATTGGTAACAGAGAGTTGTAGGCAGTCAAATTAGCGTTGGAAGAGTGGCGTCACTGGTTAGAGGGTTCAGGGGTACCCTTTATTGTTTGGACTGATCATAAGAATTTAGAGTATATACAATCGGCTAAAAGACTCAATTCCAGGCAGGCTCGGTGGGCACTTTTTTTCGGTCGTTTTGATTTTACTCTATCGTACCGCCCGGGCTCCAAGAACATCAAGCCCGATTCTCTTTCTCGCATTTTTGATCCCTCCGAACGCCCGTCTACTCCCGAGTGTATTCTTCCCGAGACATTAGTGGTCTCCACTCTTACATGGGAGATCGAATCGAAGGTCCTGGCGGCCTTAGAAGGGGTAACGCCTCCGCCCGCATGCCCACTGAACCGTTTGTTTGTGCCGGATGAGTTAAGGTCCTGCGTCATCAAGTGGGGTCATTGTTCTAACGTGGCTTGCCATCCAGGGGTTAATCGAACCAGATTTTTGGTCAAGCAACGATTCTGGTGGCCAGGTATGGCTCGCGACATTCGCGATTTTGTTTTGGCTTGCTCGGTCTGTGCTACTGGTAAGACTTCCAACCGCCCTGCAGATGGGTTACTCCAACCGCTGTCTGTCCCTTCGAGACCCTGGTCCCATATCGCGCTAGATTTTGTGACCGCCCTCCCACCCTCCCAAGGGTATACGGTTGTTTTGACCGTTGTGGACCGGTTCTCGAAGGTGACCCATTTTATACCCTTAGCCAAATTACCCTCTGCTAAGGAGACAGCGGTTACTGTCATTGATCATGTCTTCCGGCTTCATGGCCTCCCGGTGGATGTGGTTTCTGACAGGGGTCCCCAATTTGTGTCCAAATTCTGGCAAGAGTTTTGTAGGTTACTGGGGGCGACGGTTAGTCTTTCCTCTGGGTTCCATCCCCAGACCAATGGTCAGACCGAGAGAGCCAACCAGGATTTAGAGCGAATGTTGCGATGTTTGGCGTCCAAGAATCCTTCCTCCTGGAGCCAACAACTCTCTATGATTGAGTACGCTCACAACTCGTTACCAGTGTCTTCTACGGGCCTTTCTCCGTTTGAATGTAGCCTAGGTTACCAGCCACCTGTGTTTCCCAGTCTGGAGTCCGAAGTTGCGGTCCCCTCTGCCCACGCCTTTGTCCAGAGGTGCCATCGCACTTGGAACAGAGCCCGCGAGACTCTGTTGCAAGTGAGGGCGCGCACCAAGGCTAAGACCGATCGCCACCGGTCAAAGCCACCCGTATACGTCGTTGGTCAAAAAGTGTGGCTTTCTACTAAGAACATTCCGCTCCGCTCCGTGGCTAATAGGCTTGCTCCCAAATTCATTGGCCCGTTTACTGTCACTAAGATCATTAGTCCAGTGGCAGTCCGCCTCAAATTGCCTCCGGCGTACAGGAGGATTCATCCCGCCTTCCATGTGTCCAAGATCAAACCAGTTTTTCATTCACCACTTAATCCGCCTGCTCCGGTTCCTCCACCGCCGCGTCTCGTAGACGGGGAACCAACTTATTCGGTTAATCGTATTCTGGACTCGAGGCGGAGGGGACGCGGATTCCAGTACTTGGTGGACTGGGAAGGTTACGGTCCGGAGGAGAGAAGTTGGGTACCTGCGAGGGACATTCTGGATCACTCCCTTATTGATGATTACAATCAACAGGTAAGGAGTGGTGGGAACGCCGAGAGGCGTTCCTAGGAGGAGGGGTACTGTCACGGTTCGCAGATCCACTGTGTCATTCTGTTGTCTGTGTGTGGGTTGTGGGGTGTGTCACCTGATTGTTCTGTGTGGGCGTCGCCGCTGATTACTGATCAGCGGCAGCTGTGGGTTATTAGATCTTGCCTATATAACGCCTTGTCTTTCGTCTCATGTTTGTCAGATCGTTGTTTTGGAGTCCTGGTGTTGTCTTGTGTTACCGTGTTTCTTGTTTCCTGGAGTTGGAGTTCTCGTTGCTGTTTCCTGTCTGTTCCCCTGGATACTCGTTCTGGATTTACCTTGCTCATCTCATCTCACGGATTCTCACCACGGAGCACCACTCACCACGGACACCATCGCCCATCCAGTCCCTGTGTTACCATCTCTCCTGCTGTCTGTGTTGTGACTACACTGTGTGTATATATCTGACTACCTGGCGTGAAGCACTATTAAAGTGATTAACTTGCTATTGCATCCAGTCTTCTTTTCACGTGACACATTGTTGTCTTGTTGTTGCTGCACAGGCTGTCTCTCCTCCAGCTGCTGAAAATAAAAAGTATGTTAGATTTATAGGAATGAATAGACTCAGACATACGTTAGGGTGACCAGACGTCCCTGTTTTCCGGGGACAGTCCCGGTTTTTGGTGCTCCGTCCCCGACTGGAGCTGTCCCCGGAAATGTCCCCGTTTTATATCTCGTTCAAAATAATCCGCAAATACATTGCAAAAAAGTCTGGCCAGCATACAGCATAGAGGTTTCTTAACGGTGCTGTTGTTAAAATATATATTTTTTTCTAAACATATCTCTCTATTAAAATATGTTAAACAGTTAAATCCCGCTTTTCTACAGTATCCATATACACCGGCAGCGAGTTCATGCACACCGCAGCTGAACACAGACACGCCTCCTGTCACTCACTCAGAGCAGCGGCAGGCCTCGAGACTCTCGTTCAGTCCGGTTGATATGACAACTTTAGCACATGTGTCAGCTAAACATTCATTCAGTGTTTCCCATTAATGACCCTGTGCCGCCACCGTTTCATAATGAACCGAAAATTTAAAACATAAATGGTCTCTACGTTGTATTTTGCCAACAAACTAAAATCGATAAAACAGCAAAATACAGTGATTAAGTATGTTTTAAAGAGAAGTGCGCACTTTGCTCACACGATCAGCTGGCGATTTGGTGATTAAAATTAAAGCTCAAGGATTTTGTAACACAGTTCACGTTCGTTTATGGGAAGGAAGAGGACAGGGACGGCGAACAACTGCTGACTGAGCTTTTATTGAAACGAATGTTCAACGGAAAGGCCGTGCAGACGCACGATAACAGCAACACAAATAATCCACAAAGGGCTTCACTCCAGGTTCGGTAAACACAATCCACAAAGGGCTTCACTCCAAGTAGTTTGTTGGGTCTCAGTCAGCAGTTCCCCTCTCTCTCACACACTCCTGCTTCTCACGGCGTCTTATCCTGTCTCCGCGCCAATCACTAGAACGAGAAACAGGTGTTCGTGATTTGTATCCAACCCACTCACTTACCAAGCGTCTCCCGCTATTCTCTCCGGTTGCAGACCTCGCTGAACCACTCCCCCCTCGCCACATACCCCCACCGCCCGACTCAGGCCGGGGAGCCGTCCGGCCTGCATCCCCCCCCCGCCCCCCATTTCTGGAGAGGAAATCGGCCACAGCCATCCGAACACCCGGCCTGTGGACCACCTTGAACTTAAAAGGCTGTAGAGCCAGATACCAACGAGTGATCCGCGCGTTGGTATCCTTCATGCGGTGGAGCCACTGCAGGGGAGCGTGGTCCGAACAGAGAGTGAATTCCCGTCCCAGGAGATAATAGCGGAGGGTGAGGACGGCCCACCTAATAGCCAAACACTCTTTTTCTACGGTGCTGTACTTAGCTTCTCTCTTAGAGAGCTTACGGCTAATGTACAGCGCCGGCCGTTCCTCACCCTCTATCTCCTGGGACAGGACAGCACCCAGCCCGAGGGATTGAGTTTTTACATTCGCCTCTGGCCCGAGATCATCCTCCCCGCTAATCACCGTTGCCAGCATCACTGATTCTGCCTCACTCCATTTTTTGAGGAGATTGAGGTGATAAATTTGACGTGCCCCCCTCCTGTCGGACCGTACCACCTCATAATCGAGCTCACCCACTTGCCGTGTAACCTCAAAGGGTCCTTGCCACTTTGCAAGTAATTTAGAACTTGAAGTAGGGAGCAATACAAGTACTTTCTCTCCCGGTGCAAATTTGCGTAGATTAGACCGTCTGTTATACAGCTGGCTCTGTTTGTGCTGGGCTTGTAACAAATTCTCCATTGACAGCCGCCCCAAAGTGTGGAGTTTTGCTCTCAAGTCCAGCACATACTGAATTTCGTTTTTGGCCTGAGATGGTCCGTCCTCCCAAGCTTCCCTCAGGACATCCAGCACCCCGCGGGGCTGGCGTCCAAAGAGAAGCTCGAAGGGGGAAAACCCCGTGGAGGTTTGCAGGACCTCTCGCACTGCGAATAACAGAGGTTCCAACCACTTATCCCAATTTTTGGCGTCTTCCTGAACGAATTTACGAATCATGGATTTAAGCGTGCGATTGAAACGTTCGACCAGCCCGTCCGTTTGTGGGTGAAAGACGCTGGTACGAATCGATTTAATGCCCAATAATTCGTACAATTTGCGTAACGTGCGTGACATAAACGCCGTGCCTTGGTCAGTGAGGATTTCTTAACAGTGATTAGGCGAAACAGTGCATCCGCCACACTCTTCGCGGAAATGTTGCGGAGAGCCACTGCTTCAGGATATCGCGTTGCATAATCAACAACGACCAATGCAAAGCGATGTCCCCGTGCTGATCGTTCCAATGGCCCGATGAGGTCCATACCAATTCTTTCGAAGGGGACCTGCATTAATGGGAGTGGGCGCAATGGCACTTTTGGGGTGGCCAGTGGGTTTACCAACTGACATTCACGACAAGACGCGCACCACCTGCGTACATTCTCGTGAATGCCCGGCCAGAAAAATCGGGTCATGAGACGATTTAGTGTCGCTGCCTGTCCTAAATGCCCCGCCATCGGATTAGAATGAGCCGCGTGGAAAAGCATTTCCCTGCGGCTCTTTGGAACTAATAACTGGGTTGTATCCTCTTTTGTCTGAGTGTCTTGGGTCACTCGGTACAACCTATCTTTTATAACCACAAAATACGGATAAGCAAGCGGACGCCCAGGCTGGAGAGGCTGACCATCAATCACACAGACCTTTTCAAACGCATGTTTTAGCGTCTCATCCTGAGACTGTTCCAGGGGAAAATCATCGCGTTCCAGAAGAATTAGTCTTCCGGCTTCACTCTGTTCCCCTGCAGCAGCGCTCCCCGGTCCCTGTTCAGTCTCTCCTACCTGCACTCGCGCTTGCTTACCCTGCGTTCTCTTTTCCCAAGAGGTATCCGAGCATAAACATCCCAATAATTGACTGAACGCAGGCCAATTTGTTCCCAAAATTATCGGATGCCGGAGGTGCGGGTTAACTGCAACCTCCACACTATGCTTTTGTCCCCTGAATTTAATTATGACGGGCATTACAGGATATCTCACCACATCCCCGTGCACACACCGAACCCCAACCACGCGGCCTGTATCCAATGCCCCCGATGAAATCAGGCTTTGATGGACAGAGGTTTGGTTACAGCCCGAGTCCACCAAAGCCTGATATGTACCCCCTTGATACTCACGGGTATTTGGTACTCGCCAGCTTGACCAGGGGCAGCTTGTGGATGGTCGGGGACCCGGATCATCGTCCCAACTTCCATAACCGGACATTTATCCACAAAATGATCCGGGTCCCCACACCGCCAACAAGCCGGCCCAGACCTGCCCGCCGCTCCTGTGGCAGTGAGTGGGTTAAATGGCTGACGCGGAGAAAGGGGAGAAGCAGGAGTGGGGTCCGTCCCGGGTGGACGAGACCTGGGAAGAGGGACAGGTCTAGAGAGAGAGGGGGACAAAAGAGAGGGAGAGAGAGAGACAGCTGGAAGGGGTTCGCCGCCCCCTTGGCACGCCACCATGTGGTCCTCCGCCAATTGGATGGCTGAGTCCAGCAACGTGGGGCGGTGGCACTGGACCCACTCGGCCGTCTTCTTTGGAAGCCGAGTGATGAACTGCTCCAGCACCACGCGATCGATGACCAGATCCACGTCGCTTCCCTCAGCCAGCAACCATTTGCGGCACGAGTCCCGGAGCTGTTGGGCCAACCGCTGGATGATGGCCCGCCGTAGGTCGTCATACACCAGGAGGTTCTGGACTGGCAGCTGCTGTGCCGCCACCTGCGACTCTCCCGAGAGGAGCGGGACCAGCCTCATAGACCACTGATCCCGCGGCCATTCACTCGCTTCAGCGGATCTCTCAAAGAGCTCGAGGAAAACTTCTGGATCGTCCAGGGGGCCCATCTTGTTCAGGGGCAGGTGGACAGACACAGCTGGCTGCCCGCTGGGCTCCCGAGAAACCTCCCGGTGAATCCAGCTCCGGAACGCCTCGCGGTCCTCCTGCTGGGTCTGGAGGATGGTTTGCCAGCACCGTTCCTGATCTTTGCGCAGATCCAGCAGGGCCTGGTGTTGCTCACGGTGCAGGACCGCGAGGGACGCGATGACGTCCGCAAATGGTGGGGAGGACGATGTTTGCATGGCGGCGTACTCCCGTCTTCCTTCCCGGGTTTCGGCACCAGTGTAACACAGTTCACGTTCGTTTATGGGAAGGAAGAGGACAGGGACGGCGAACAACTGCTGACTGAGCTTTTATTGAAACGAATGTTCAACGGAAAGGCCGTGCAGATGCACGATAACAGCAACACAAATAATCCACAAAGGGCTTCACTCCAGGTTCGGTAAACACAATCCACAAAGGGCTTCACTCCAAGTAGTTCGTTGGGTCTCAGTCAGCAGTTCCCCTCTCTCTCACACACTCCTGCTTCTCACGGCGTCTTATCCTGTCTCCGCGCCAATCACTAGAACGAGAAACAGGTGTTCGTGATTTGTATCCAACCCACTCACTTACCAAGCGTCTCCCACTATTCTCTCCGGTTGCAGACCTCGCTGAACCACTCCCCCCTCGCCACAGATTTATCTTAGAAATTGGCTACAAACTAGTATTTTAATTTCCTTATACGTTGTGTAAAGTAGCCTAACAAAAAAAAAAAAAAAAAAAAAAAAAAAAAAAAATATATATATATATATATATATATATATATATATATATATATATATATATATATATATATATATAGCCTATACATATTTTAGTGTGCATTTGTTACAATAGCCTATATGGATATTATTGTCATATGAATAATTATATAGCTAGGCCTAAAACATTATTATATTATTATTTTATTGTAATAATTGTTTGGCATCCTAAAACACCTAAAACGATATAGACTTTATATCACAACTAAAAAGAAGAACTAAAAACCCTCTTTCATGTCCAGGTACAAGTTAATGCTATTTCTTTGTTCTTTGTGCACACTGTACATGTGTTGAAGCTCTTAATTTTGAGCTTCCAAAGTGCACCAGATTGATGCATTTAACCTTAAAATGTACAAAATTTTCTTGCGGGGGTGCATGCCCCCGGACCCCCCTAGAGGAGGTATACAGAACATTTTACAAATTCAAGTGGGAAATAATGTAGCCTACATTTTATGAACTTTACTCAAAGCTCCTTTCATGCCAGTAAAATGTCATTGGACAAAAGTTGTAATTTTGTACAGTATAAACAGCTCATGAAAATGAAAATATTCAATAATAAATGTTGCAAATATTATTTGTGTTATTTATCTCATATTTTGTAATGTGATTTTTCAAAATAGTGTAATAGTTTAATAGTTTTTTTGTAGTTAGGCCTACTGGCTAGTTATTTTGGTGAATTGTATTAAAACCAGACCAAAAAGCCTAATAATAAAATTAAATCATAATATTTATTAATGTAAAATGTGAAACTCACAACAATAAAAAATGTACTGTCCCCGTTTTTTAATTAATAGATAATAACAAATGAGATTTTGGTGGTATTTTGACCACTCGAATAGGAAATGTCCCCGGTTTCCATTTCAGAAATCTGGTCACCTTAACATACGTAAAACCAGTAAGTGGCGACAAACGAGAATATTTTGTTAAACAACTCTAAATCATTGATTTGGCTGGTTCATTGTCATTACAAAGAATTTAAGTTAACAAATCGTTAAGTAATTAACCGTGTCTGATTAACAGTTTTATACAGATTTTATTGAATTTTCAATATGGTTCATGTGAGCTTCAGGGAGGCCAGGCAGGGTCTAAAATTAACAAACACTCTACTACAGTTGCCGTTTAACGAATATAAGTGATTATTCTGCCGTTTATAGCATTAAACAGTTAACGTTACATTTAAAATAAATAAAATAAAAATATAAAACTGTGTCTCAGATTTTAACGTTAACGTTACCTCAGACCGTCTCACGGGGACAGCGCTCGTGCGCACATTAACCACATCGGTCTTTGTCAGACACGTGATTTTGTGGTGTGTGACGTCACCGCGGCGCCATATTTTTTGTATCCTATGCTGACTGTGAGAATGAAAGAGATTACACGAGTAGAGATAACAAGTAAATAACTCGCAAAAATGAAGAAGCACAAGAAAACTGTGAAAATGTCATATCGCGATAAACTCACCAAAGATGCCAAGGACCGTTATTTGTTGAAATTGTCATCCATTCATTACATAGATCTGTACGAGCTGACTGCAGTAAGTTGGAGTGCTGCTGACCCCGCATTGCTACCTAAATCATCATACTTAAATATTGTAAACTATCTTGTTTATGGTATAAGCGCATATACTAGTGAACAATTTAAAAACTATAAATATCTCGAAACCCACAGACATTTCACTAATGGCTGGGTGCAGGATTTATTTATATATGAAGGAAGGACTGCGATAACACAGTAGTAAACGATAATGATGATGATGCCGTGTTAACTGTATATCATAAGTGCCTGATTAAGGATGGTTTAGTGTTGTGATCAGGAAGAATTTTGAACTAATACTACCCCTTTTTTCATGCATTTATTTATTTATTGCATTAAGTACACAAACCAATGTATAACACAATAAACATTGTTCCGATAAACAAGGCATCATCATAGATGCATGTAGAATTTAATTGTGTATTTTATTATGGTGCATTCTGGTATATTATACCTTTAGAGCCGAAATAATTTGTAAATTATTGTCCTCCATCTGCCTTTGTGTTGTCTGGTTCAATGACATTATGGGTATCTTTTTTTGTCCAAAGGCCTTAATAATAACTAGATAAAAAAGTTTGAGGACAAACTTTAAGTTGGCTTGAAAAAGCATAGCCAGAAAGTTTGAAGAAGTTTTAAAAGTTTGAAGTTTGAAACTTTAAGTTTTATTAGATAGATAGATAGATAGATAGATAGATAGATAGATAGATAGATAGATAGATAGAGATAGATAGATAGATAGATAGTTGTCACAGATGGATACTATGGAGTGTTTTTAGAGTTATTAGCATGTTCTTAGCCCTCTTTAGCACTTAGCTAATCACTATTAGCATGTAGCTATTCACTGCTAGCATGTTGGAAGTCCAGATTGCTAGCATGAGTCAAAAGAGTCAACCGCCATGTCTCTACGATGTACTGATGCAGAGATATAGATTTTGCAAAACGGTTGCTAGGGTACTCTGTTTGGTTGCTAGGGAGTGGCTTGGCAGCTACCAGTGATGATACTCCAAAGGCTGCTTGACAATATAAACCAACCCCCATGTCTGTACTATGTTCTGATGCAGAGATATAGATTTTGCAAAACGGTTGCTAGGGTACTCTATTTGGTTGCTAGGGAGTGGCTTGGCAGCTACCAGTGATGATACTCCAAAGGCTGCTTAACAATATAAACCAACCCCCATGTCTGTACGATGTTCTGATGCAGAGATATAGATTTTGCAAAATGGTTGCTAGGGCACTCTGTTTGGTTGCTATGGTGTTGCTATGCGGTTGCTAGGGTACTCGGGGCGGTTGCTAAGGTGTTGCTATGCGGTTGCTATGGTACTTGGGGTGGTTGCTATGGTGTTGCTATGCGGTTGCTAGGGTACTCGGAGTGGTTGCTAAGGTGTTGCTATGAGGTTGCTAGGGTACTCGGGGTGGTTGCTAGGGTGTTGCTATGCAGTTGCTAAGGTACTCAGGGTGGTTGCTAAGGTGTTGCTATGCGGTTGCTAGGGTACTCGGGGTGGTTGCTAGGGTGTTGCTATGAGGTTGCTAAGGTACTCGGGGTGGTTGCTATGGTGTTGCTATGCAGTTGCTAGGGTATTCGGGGTGGTTGCCATGGTGTTGCTATGCGGTTGCTATTGTATCCAGGCTGGTTGCTAGGATGATGCCAGGGTGATTTGTGTGGTTGCTATGCAGTTGCCATGGTGTTCTGGGTGGTTGCTAGATTGTTTTGGGTGGTTGCTAGGTTGTTTTGGGTGGTTGCTATGAGAGTTGATCATAGATAGATAGATAGATAGAGTTTATGAATTTGAATGAGTTGATAGATAGATGATAGATAGAGAGATAGAGAGATAGATGAGAAGTGAGATAGATGAGAAGTGATAGATGAGAAGAGAGATAGATGAGAAGTGATAGATGAGAAGATAGATAGATAGATGAGAAGTGATAGATGAGAAGATAGATAGATTGATAGATGAGAAGTGATAGATAGATAGATAGATAGATAGATAGATAGATAGATAGATAGATAGATAGATAGAGAAATAGATAGATAGAGAAATAGATAGATAGAGAAATAGATAGATAGAGAAATAGAGAAATAGCTAGATTTAGTTTGATAGATAGATGGATTAGAAAGATAAATAGATAGATTTAGTTTTATAGATAGATAGATTAGAAAGAGAAAGAGATAGATAGATAGATAGATAGATAGATAGATAGATAGATAGATAGATAGATAGATTTAATTTGATAGATAGATAGATTAGAAAGAGAAATAGATAGATAGATAGATAGATAGATAGATAGATAGATAGATAGATAGATAGATAGATAGATAGATAGATAGATAGATAGATAGATAGATAGATAGATAGATAGATAGATAGATAGATAGATAGATAGATAGAGAAATAGCTAGATTTAGTTTGATAGATTAGAAAGAGAAATAGATAGATTTAGTTTGATAGATAGATAGGTAGATAGATTAGAAAGATAAATAGATAGATTTAGTTTGATAGATAGATAGATAGATAGATAGATAGATAGATAGATAGATAGATAGATAGATAGATAGATAGATAGATAGATAGATAGATAGATAGATAGAAAGAGAAATAGATAGATAGATAGATAGATAGATAGATAGATAGATAGATAGATAGATAGATAGATAGATAGATAGATAGATAGATTTAGTTTGATAGATAGATAGATTTAGTTTGATTGATAGATAGATAGATAGATAGATAGTTAGATAGATAGATAGAAAGATTTAGTTTGATAGATAGATAG